>NC_069500.1:1172343698-1172643698 GCF_027579735.1 Bombina bombina
GCTCTCAGGGTATTGCAGTGATGCCTCCATATGGAGGCATCCTGCAATACCCTTTCAGAAGACTCCGATGCAGAGAGAGCCACTCTGTGGCCCTCTCTGCACCGGAAGCGATGGTGCCGGTTCGTTGGTGGGTGGGAGCGCAACAGGGAGGCGGGTGGGCGGCCCATCGCTACCCGGCATCCGGCTCCTGTAAGTGCAATGTGCACGCCGGGTGCCGGGAGCGTGCGGGGGCGCGGGTGCGCGTGCGCGCGCGCGATTAGCTACCCACTGACACCAATGAGGAGGGAAGAGGGGGGAAAAATAAATATATAAGGATCTGGGAGGGGGAGGGGGTTGGGGTATTGTGGGGGGCTGCTACACTACAGAAAACATTTAAAATGGGAAAAAAAGATAAAAAAAACACTTGTTTTTGGGGCAAATTGGGTACTGGCAGACAGCTGCCAGTACCCAAGATGGCGGCAATTAGGTAGGGGAGAGGGTTAGAGAGCTGGGGGGGGGATCATGGAGGTTGGGGCTAAGGCAGGAGTCCATCACAGCTAAAACATTTTATTTTTTTTAATTAAAAAAAAGAAAAACTCCTTTTATTTAGTACTGGCAGACTTTCTGCCAGTACTTAAGATGGCGGGGACAATTGTGGGGTGGGGGAGGGAAGAGAACTGTTTGGGAGGGATCAGGGGGTGGGATGTGTCAGGTGGGAGGCTGATCTCTACCCTAAAGCTAAAATTAACCCTGCAAGCTCCCTACAACCTACCTAATTAACCCCTTAACTGCTGGGCATAATTTACGTGTGGTGCGCAGCAGCATTTAGCGGCCTTCTACTTACCAAAAAGCAACCCCAAAGCCATATAAGTCTGCTATTTCTGAACAAAGGGGATCCCAAAGAAGCATTTACAACCATTTGTGCCTTAATTGCAGAAGCTGTTTGTAAATAATTTCAGTGGGAAACCTAAAGTTTGTGACAAAATTTGTGAAAAAGTGAACTTTTTTTTTTATTTGATGACATTTGGCGGTGAAATGGTGGCATGAAATATACCAAAATGGGCCTAGATCAATACTTTGGGTTGTCTTCTAAAAAAAAATATATACATGTCAAGGGATATTCAGGTATTCCTGACAGATATCAGGGTTCCAATGTAATTAGCGCTAATTTTGAAAAAAAGTTGTTTGGAAATAGCAAAGTGCTACTTGTATTTATGGCCCTATAACTTGCAAAAAAAGTAAAGAACATGTAAACATTGGGTATTTCTAAACTCAGGACAAAATTTAGAAACTATTTAGCATAGGTGTTTTTTGGTGATTGTAGATGTGTAACAGATTTTGGGGGTCAAAGTTAGAAAAAGTGTGTTTTTTTTCAATTTTTTCCTCATATTTTATATTTTTTTTTATAGGAAATTATAAGATATGATGAAAATAATGGTATCCTTAGAAAGTCCATTTAATGGCGAGAAAAACGGTATATAATATGTGTGGGTACAGTAAATGAGTAAGAGGGAAATTACAGCTAAACACAAACACTGCAGAAATGTAAAAATAGCCATTGTCATTAAGGGTAAGAAAATTGAAAAATGGTCCGGTCATTAAGGGGTTAATAAAGGAATTGTACACTTTATTTGGTGAGCTAATGGGAGACTTTTTTTAATTAACCAGAGCGCATGTTAAAATAACACTCTATTTGTAATTTAGCACAATTATCTGTTCTAGAAGTGCAGTTAACAATTCCATATTTCTTCAGACCATTTTCTAATTAAAAATAGTGCAATATTTGTATTAGCAAAACAATAGACACATGGCAATATTAACATGTACACTTTGGGCTCTATTTATTCAAGGGACAGTCAACGCCAGAATTGTTCTTTTTTAAAAAGATAGATAATCCCTTTATTACCCATTCCCAATTTTGCACAGAAAACAGCTATAATAATACAATTTTTACTTCTATGATTACCTTGTTTCTAAGCCTCAGCAAACTGCCCCCTTATTTCAGTTATTTTTACAGACTTATATTTTAGATAAACAGAAAAGAAGGTCGGATCTCTTATCAAGTTATAAATCAAAAACGACTTTATTGAGTTCAACTGGATAAAATTCCAAAACCACCAGCACAAAAAACACAGGGGACAGCTGGCCTTACTAGTTTTGGTGTTGTGCCGTAATCATAGACCTTCTGGATACTTGGAAGGGGCGTTCTTAAAAGTATACCTTTACACAGTCATTGGTTGGAGGGAGGTCTAAACCACCCTCCCATTTTAACCCCCAAAATTACCACAAAAAAAATATATATATAATATTAAAAGGGACCTATTTACATATAAGGGAGTCTAGAAGGAACAAGTTTAAGTAAAGTCATAAATTTATGAACATAGGTGTAGAAAAACCTTTATTGTGGGACATTGTTGTAAATACCCTGCATATTGTGCTGTTATATTATTGGTGTAAATTCCTTCATATGTTTGAATTCATATGAGGCTTAGACTATCAACAGTTTATATTGCAAATACCTAGACCTATCACAGATATATGTTTATTAAACTGATAATTATTATCATTATGATAGAAGATCATATATTTTTATAAATTGTACGTTATACACGTTGCAAAACTTGAGATAAATCAACATAAAAGCAATAATAATCAGTTGTCCATAATAAGTTAAGCAATTAAGCAGAGTCGCCAATAAATGAAGAAAACACTATTTAAGTGTATCCAACGCCATAATATCAGCACAAAATGTACAGTTTTCTAGCATACTACTATAGTATGCTTATATATGGCATCATTGATAAGTATCATAGGTGCCCTATATGGTTAGAATGAGAAGCCACATACATACGGTTAATTCAATATGCTCTAATATGGACATTTACAAAAAGGTCATGTTTATAATATAGTATAACTATACATGAAGTGAGTCTGGATATGCCAGAAGATGATAGCTTATAGTTAGAAATGAGCATACCCATATCTATTTTAAAAACATATTTAAAGGATGTATAATGGATTACATAACCTAGGCATAAGTAACAGAGTAGTGGCTAGGGAGACCTATAATATAGCAACAATGGAGAAACAGTACCTAGTAAAAACTTAAATGGGCAGACATTTCTTAAAGTTGTTATGTTTTATGTATGCTTAAACTCTCAACACCAGTGGTTAATCAAGTCATTTTAGATAATCAGTGCTGACTCCTAGGTAACCCCACGTGCATGAGCTCATTGTTTTCCATATGACACACACGAACAAATGCCCTATAGTGGTGAAAAACTGTAAAAATGCATTTAAAAAGCCTACCTAGGATTAGCTTTCAACTAAGAATACCAAGAGAATAAAGCAAAATTGGTGATAAAAGTAAATTGGAAAGTTGTTTAAAATGATATGCCCTATCTGAATCATGAAAGTTTATTTTGCACTTGACTGTCCCTTTAAGCAGCAAATCTCTCTCTAAGGTGGCATATACAGATACTACAAACACATTCATTTGGGGTGAATGACAGGCCCAGCTATCATGTGATTGGCCATGGAACAGCAGGTGGCAGTCCTGTAGCAAATTTTACTTGTGTAAAAAAATAATTGTGGGCAGCAGACCAACTGCATCTGCTTCTTGCTTGCCACAAAGATGGACAAACATATTCTCTAGCTGGGAATATAGTCTACAAGCAATGTTCTTTTTTTTTTTTAGCACTGTTAGCAAAATATTTTAACTGTGCATTTTTGAGCTAAGTGGCTAAAGTGTGGGCACATGCAATAACCACATACACAAACTCACACTTAAACATTCACACTTTCAAACACTCTAACAAACACACACATTCTCACTCTCACACACACTCACAGTCTCACTCACATACACACACACTCCTACTGAAACACACACTCACATGAGCACTCTCTCATGCACACACACACTCACTCTCTCTCACACACTTACTCTCACACACACTCACTCTCACTCATGCTCTCACATATTCTCTCATTCACACACACGCAATGACAATGAAAACCATTCACAATAACACATATGCTCACATTGACATCTTATTTAAAATGTAAATCTCAAGAGGTACTATATATAAGCAACAAAAAGTAGTAATCCACTAAAATAGGAAAAACAACATATTCTTAAGATAAGGAAAGTTGTTATCCTCATAAACTTACCATTGCACTTAAAGAAGACTAGTTTATAATTACCAATAACAGGATGGGAGACGAAGATTATATGGAAAATGTAAGTAGGCCACTTAGTTAACCAGAGCACTGGAATAAACCTTTGGTCAGCAACTTGACTTGCCTCAACCTTTTTTAATATGCAAGGTAGAAAATAGAGGAAAAGCAAATATAATCTATTTTTTGGCGATAGACAATATCAAATTCAGTATGGCAGAACTTTTTTGAGCCTAGCAAATATAATAGATATTATTTATGGCAGTAATAAATACGAACATGATGTATTGTATTGTAAAGCAATTCAAGCTGTAATTCTAAAAATTACCTTTATGGCTTCATCTGGGTTAAGGTACAAACAAACAACTTTTCAAGCTCAACTAGCCCTTAATCATGTCTTGAAGTGTACACCTGTATATTGTTTACATAGTATTTTAAAATATTGCCTTCTATTGGCCAACCACTATATATGTTTTTTAAATAGGTATCAACATCTATTTCACAATAAGAATACATCGCCACCAAGTGGTGATAAATTAAAACCTTTAAAATATTTAAATTATGCAATAATATAAAACTTTAAAAATAATTTAGAAGAAAATGTATAGAGATTCTGCAAGGAACTGAAAGGCTAGTAAGAAAAGGTCCAACATTCCTTATCAATGTAAAGTTCTTAATTTATAAATGCAATACATTTCTAATTTTTTAAAGACAGTCTCCCTATCACCGCTTCTCCTAGGCCTCTATACTTGTTCTATTGCCTGGAATCGTAACTAACAGTTACATGTGAGCGAAAATTAGCACAAGTCAAGATAGCGCGCGTCATTAGAGCTCTGGTTGGACACAAAAAAGTGTCACAAAACACCAAAAATACATTACAATGTAAAGTTACACTAATTATTAAAATAAAATATTGTACAAAAAGTTAAAAAGTTATAAGGTCTCAGTTGTTATAAAAAAAGGCTGCAAAGGTCTTTAACATAGAGATACATACATATGCATAACTAAATAACGCCTAGATTTAGAGTTTGGCGGTAGCCGTCAAAACCAGCGTTAGAGGCTCCTAACGCTGGTTTTGGCCACCCGCTGGTATTTAGAGTCAGTCATTAAAGGGTCTAACGCTCACTTTGCAGCCGCGACTTTTCCATACCACAGATCCCCCTACGCCAATTGCGTATCCTATCTTTTCAATGGGATCTTTCTAACACCGGTATTTAGAGTCTTGGCTGAAGTGAGCGTTAGAACTCTAACGACAAAACTCCAGCCGCAGAAAAAAAACAGGAGTTAAGAGCTTTTTGGGCTAACGCCGGTTCATAAAGCTCTTAACTACTGTGCTCTAAAGTACATTAACACCCATAAACTACCTATGTATCCCTAAACCAAGGCCCCCCCACATCGCCGCCACTCGATTACATTTTTTTAACCCGTAATCTGCCGACCGCACACCACCTCCATCTACATTATCCCTATGAACCCCTAATCTGCTGCCCCTAACACCGCTGACCCCTATATTATATTTATTAACCCCTAATCTGCCGCCCCCAACGTCGCCTCCGCCTACCTACAATTATTAACCACTAATCTGCCGACCAGACCTCACCGCTACTCTAATAAATGTATTAACCCCTAATTCGCCTCACTCCCGCCTCAATAACCCTATAATAAATAGTATTAACCCCTAATCTTCTCTCCCTAACATCGCCGACACCTACTCTAATAAATGTATTAACCCATAAAGCTAAGTCTAACCCTAACCCTAACACCCCCCTAAATTAAATATAATTTAAATCTAACGAAATAAATTAACTCTTATTAAATAAATTATTCCTATTTAAAGCTAAATACTTACCTGTAAAATAAACCCTAATATAGCTACAATATAAATTATAATTATATTGTAGCTATTTTAGGATTAATATTTATTTTACAGGCAACTTTGTATTTATTTTAACCAGGTACAATAGCTATTAAATAGTTAAGAACTGTTTAATAGCTACCTAGTTAAAATAATTACAAAATTACCTGTAAAATAAATCCTAACCTAAGTTACAATTAAACCTAACACTACACTATCAATAAATTAATTAAATAAAATACCAACAATTAAATACAATTAAACCTAACACTACACTATCAATAAATTAATTACATAAAATACCTACAAATAAATACAATTAAATAAACTAACTAAAGTACAAAAAATAAAAAAGAACTAAGTTACAAAAAATAATAAAATATTTACAAACATTAGAAAAATATTACAACAATTTTAAACTAATTACACCTACTCTAAGCCCCCTAATATAATAACAAAGACCCCCAAAATAAAAAAAATGCCCTACCCTATTCTAAAATTAAAATAGAAAATAGGTCTTTAACCTTACCAGCCCTTAAAAGGGCCTTTTGCGGGGCATACCCCAAAGAATTCAGCTCTTTTGCCTGTAAAAAAAAAAACGTACAATACCCCCCAACATTACAACTCACCACCCACATACCCCTAATCTAACCCAAACCCCCCTTAAATAAACCTAACACTAAGCCCCTGAAGATCTTCCTACCTTGTCTTCACCATGCCAGGTATCACCGATCGCTCCAGGCTCCGAAATCTTCATCCAAGCCCAAGCGGGGGCTGGAGATCCATCATCCAGCTGAAGTCTTCTATCAAGCGACGGCTGAAGAGGTCCAGAAGAGGCTCCAAAGTCTTCATGCTATCCGGGCAGAAGAGTAGATCCGGACTGGCAACCATCTTCTTCCAAGCGGTGACAAGCGGCGGCTCCATGTTGAAGACCTCTGGCGCGGATCCATCCTCTTCTTGCGACGTCCTAAGTCTGAATGAAGGTTACTTTAAATGACGTCATCCAAGATGGCGTCCCTCGAATTACGATTGGCTGATAGCATTCTATCAGCCAATCGGAATTAAGGTAGGGAAAATCTGATTGGCTGATTGAATCAGCCAATCAGATTGAGCTCGCATTATATTGGCTGTTCCGATCAGCCAATAGAATGTGAGCTCAATCTGATTGGCTGATCCAATCAGCCAATCGGATTGAACTTGAATCTGATTGGCTGATTCCATCAGCCAATGAGAATTTTCCAACCTTAATTCCGATTGGCTGATAGAATCCTATCAGCCAATCGGAATTCGAGGGACGCCATCTTGGATGAGGTCCCTTAAAGGAACTTTCATTCGTTGTCTAGTCGTCGGAAGAAGAGGATGGATCCGCGCTGGAGATCTTGAAGATCAGCCGGTCGTCATCGGATGGAAGAACATTTTAGATGCGGCTTGGATGAAGATGTTTGCCGGTCCGGATGTCCTCTTCTGCCCGCTTGGATCAAGACTTCAGCCGGAGGATGGATGTCTTCAGCCCCCCGCTTGGGCTTGGATCAAGACATCAGAGGCTCTTCTGGACAGATCGGGACCCGGTGTGGTGAAGACAAGGTAGGGAGATCTTCAGGGGCTTAGTGTTAGGTTTATTTAAGGGGGGTTTGGGTTAGATTAGGGGTATGTGGGTGGTGGGTTGTAATGTTGGGGGGGGGGTATTGTATGGGTTTTTTTACAGGCAAAAGAGCTGAATTCTTTGGGGCATGCCCCGCAAAGGGCCCTTTTAAGGGCTGGTAAGGTAAAAGAGCTTTTCTATTTTAATTTTAGAATAGGGTAGGGCATTTTTTATTTTGGGGGTCTTTGTTATTTTATTAGGGGGCTTAGAGTAGGTGTAATTAGATTAAAATTGTTGTAATATTTTTCTAATGTTTGTAAATATTTTTTATTTTTTGTAACTTAGTTCTTTTTTATTTTTTGTACTTTAGTTAGTTTATTTAATTGTATTTATTTGTAGGTATTGTATTTAATTAATTTATTGATAGTGTAGTGTTAGGTTTAATTGTAGGTAATTGTAGGTATTTTATTTAATTAATTTATTGCTAGTGTAGTGTTAGGTTTAATTGTAACTTAGGTTAGGATTTATTTTACAGGTAATTTTGTAATTATTTTAACTAGGTAGCTATTAAATAGTTCTTAACTATTTAATAGCTATTGTACCTGTTTAAAATAAATACAAAGTTGCCTGTAAAATAACTATTAATCCTAAAATAGCTACAATATAATTATAATTTATATTGTAGCTATATTAGGGTTTATTTTACAGGTAAGTATTTAGCTTTAAATAGGAATAATTTATTTAATAAGAGTTAATTTATTTCGTTAGATTTAAATTATATTTAACTTAGGGGGTGTTAGGGTTAGACTTAGCTTTAGGGGTTAAAAAATTTATTAGAGTAGCGGTGAGGTCTGGTCGGCAGATTAGGGGTTAATACTTGAAGTTAGGTGTCAGCGATGTTAGGGAGGGCAGATTAGGGGTTAATACTATTTATTATAGGGTTAGTGAGGCGGATTAGGGGTTAATACATTTATTATAGTAGCTGTGAGGTCCGGTCGGCAGATTAGGGGTTAATAATTGTAGGTAGGTAGCGGCGACGTTGGGGGCGGCAGATTAGGGGTTAATAAATATAATATAGGGGTCGGCGTTGTTAGGGGCAGCAGATTAGGGGTACATAGGGATAACGTAGGTGGCGGCGGTGTACAGAGCAGCAGATTAGGGGTTAATAATAATATGCAGGTGTCAGCGATAGCGGGGGCGGCAGATTATGGGTTAATAAGTGTAAGGTTAGGGGTGTTTAGACTCGGGGTACATGTTAGGGTGTTAGGTGCAGACTTAGGAAGTGTTTCCCCATTGGAAATAATGGGGCTGCGTTAGGACCTTAACGCTGCTTTTTTGCAGGTGTTAGGTTTTTTTTCAGCTCAAACTGCCCCATTGTTTCCTATGGGGGAATCGTGCACGAGCACGTTTTTGAAGCTGGCCGCGTCCGTAAGCACCGCTGGTATCAAGAGTTGCAGTGGCGGTAAATTATGCTCTACGCTCCTTTTTTGGAGCCTAACGCACTGAAAACCCAGCCATTCTGTGAACTCTAAATACCAGTGGTATTTAAAAGGTGCGGGGGGGAAAAAGCATGCGTTAGCTACGCGGGTCGTTACTGACAAAACTCTAAATCTAGCCGTAAGTGTGTATATATACACACACATATATATATATATATATATATATATACACGAGTCCTAAAGCCCATTCACACGAGCCATTTTTTGCAGTACAGCGGTCCCACTCCTTGCTCTCTATCTCCCCCTCCCTTTTGTGCTCTCTTCCCCTCTCTTTTGTGCTCTCTCCCCCTCTCTTTCCACTCTCTCCCCCTCTCTTTTTCTCTCTCTCTCTCTCTCTCCCCTCTCTTTTGCTCTCTCTCTCCCCCCTCTCTTTTGCTCTCTCTCTCTCCCCTCTCTCCCCCCTCTCTTTTGCTCTTTCTCTCCCCCCTCTCTTTTGCTCTCTCTCCCCCTCTCTTCTGCTCTTCCCCCTCTCTTTAGCTCTTTCCTATCTCTTTTTGTCTCTCCCGCTCTCTTTCTATTTCTCTCCCCTCTCTGTTGTGCTGACCGTGCCCGGCCACGCCCACAGTCCCGTCCGGCCATGTCCATGCTCCCACCCGGCCACACCCACATTTTCCACAAACAGCATGGAATGTAAGGTAAGGCCAGGTGTATAAAGTGAAAAAGTTATGGAGATTAGGCGCTTAATCTGCAAAAGGGATAAAGGTGTGTATGGAAGGCGTTAGCTAAATATGTAGAAAAAACTGGACCTTGGACAAAATAAGTGAAAAATTCTTCTACAATTTATTTTCAAAATAAAAACATGATAAAACCAAGATAAAATAAATCACAATCCCTAAGTGTTGCAACACTATATCGATCAATTCATAAAATTTCTAAAATTCAGGTATACATTTGTTTCATACACAAATAAAAGGATTTATCTGCTCTTTTGTATCCTTTGTTCAAAGATTTTAGATAGAATATATTCTTTTATTTCAACACAATTAATAATATTTGTCTCTATTTGATATTTTATATCTATATTTCATCAACTTATCAAATATGTAGCAAAAACTAACAATTAGTTAAAACAATTTAAATGCAAGACTGATTATAAATGGTGTCCCCACAATGGCTGTTTACTTATATTGGTTGTAATTTTGTGTATCTAAAAAGTTCATCAAAGCATTTGTAAGTAATTGGAGATAAATTACTGAGGGCTGTGTTCTTTATCCTTATATTTATGTTGTGATATATTACGGTTTCACAGTTACCTCTTTGTATCCTCAGTGAGCTTAATTTGTAGAAAAGGAATGTTCCAAACAGTGTTTAGGGGTGATTTTCTTACCCTCTCTTGTGAGCTGTTACTACTCACGGCTTCCCGGCAGTTCCTATGTGTCCTCAGTTTGACTCTCAGACAAGGGGTTCCGGTAGGTAATTTTCTTTGTGTTACCTTGTCACTGGTCTTTGTAGAAGTGCTCTGATTACAGCACCAAACTGTAGACAATACTTTTTTTTCTGTAACTTGCGCAAGTTAGCTTTTGTGTTTGTCCTCGTGCTGTCTACTGTGCATGACAGCTTCGGACAAACACACTTGGCCTTTTATATAATAGGATATATATATATATATATGTGTGTGTGTGTGTGTGTGTGTACAGATATATTTATGTATTTATATGTGTATACATATATTTACAGATTTACACATAGAAATACAAATATATATATATATATATATATATATATATGTATACAAATATAGACTCCTTGCTCAGTGTGCTTAGAGGAATATGGCCACACCTCGCTGACAAGGCCCAATGTAGGCTGAAACAATCATCTGTGGCTGCTATGTTCTTTGTTCAGAGAGGAATTGCCTGGTATTTTGACTCTGGACTGACCATAATAGGCGGGATGAGACAGATATACTACAGGAAAGTTCTACTCTATGAAAAGCATTACTGGGCTAAAAAGAAGCTGCACCCAGGTGGTAAATCGCCATAGAACAGGTTAACAATGTTATTAACCTGGTTGTTCATTCCTGTGAGTGCGCTTCTCTCTGTGTATATAGATAGGCTTTGCTAATTGTTTTCTGTAATTTAAAAAGACAGTCTAGTCAAAATTAAACTTTCATTATTCAGATAGGACATCTAATTTATTAACAATTTTCCAATTTACTTTTATCATCAAATGTGCTCATGCTCGGGTAGTTAGTTAAGAGTTGGGACAACACAGAACTAATTGGCTAAAATGCAAGTCAAAAGAAAATAATAAAAAACAAAATTTATGCTTACCTGATAAATTTATTTATTCCTTGACACGGTGAGTCTCCAAAGTGAAAGAGATGACATATCCACCAGATCCGCATACCAGATTCTGCGAGACCATGCCGGAGCAGTGAGAATCAATGACACCCTCTCCTGTCTGATCCAAGAAATGACCCTTGGAAGGAGAGCGAACGGAGGAAAAACATACGCTAGACTTAAGTTCCAATGAACTGCCAGAGCATCTATTACCACAGCCTGAGGATCTCTTGACCACAGCCCGAGCATCTCTTGACGAGATGCCATGAGATCCAGCTCCGGCTGCCCCCACCTGAGAACCACCTCCGGGTGAAGCTCCCACTGCCCCGGATAAAATGTCTGTCTGCTCAGAAAATCCACCTCCCAATTGTAGACCCCTGGAATATGGATCCCAGACAGACAGCAGTTGTGAGACTCCGCCCACTGAATAATCTTGGCTACCTCTGCCATGGTTACGAACTCTGAGTTCCTCCCTGATGATTGTCCAACTGAAACCTGATAAACTGGCCTGAAGCTAACTGAGGCCAGGCCAGAAGAGCATTGAATATTGCCCTCAGCTCTAGGATGTTTATGGGAAGAACCGACTCCTCTCGAGTCCATAGACCCTGAGCCTTCAACGAGCCTCAGACTGCTCCCCATCCCAGCAGGCTGGCGTCCGAGGTCACGATCACCCAGGAAGTTCTGAGAAAGCAAATTCCCTGAGAGAGATGATCCTGAGACAACCACCACAGAGGAGATACCTTTGATGCCTAATCCAGCACTATACGTGGAGACAGATCCACATAATCCCCATTCCATTGACCCAGCATGCATAACTGCTGTGGCCTGAGATGGAACCAAGCAAAAGTAATGATGTCCATGGCTGACACCATCAAACCAATGACCTCCATACACTGAGCCACTGATGGCTGGGGAGAGGACTGAAGGGCAAGACAAGAATTGAAGATCCTTGTCCTTCTTGCTTCTGTCAGAAAAATCTTCATTTCTAGAGAATCTATTATGGTTCCCAAAAACACCACCCATGTAGCTGGAATCAAGGAACTTTTTTCTAAATTTACCTTCCATCTGTGGGAGTGCAGAGAAGACAACAACAGCTCTGTGTGGGAGGTTGCTTGTTGAAAAGATGGTGCCTGAACCAGAATGTCATCCAGATAAGGCACCACTGCAACACCCCTCAAATGGTGCACCACCAGCAATGCTCCCAGAACCTTTGAGAAAATTCTGGGAGCTGTAGCCAGGCTGAACGGAAGAGCCACAAATTGAAAATGCCTGTCTAGGAAAGCAAATCTCACAAACTTGTGATGGTCCTTGTGGATGGGAATATGCAGATAGGCATCCTTCAGGTCTACCGTTGTCATGAATTGACCCTCTTGAACCAAAGGAAGAATGGAACGAATAGTATCCATCTTGAAAGACGGAACTTTGAAAAACATGTTTACGCTCTTGAGATCTAAAATAGGTCTGAAGGTCCCCTCTTTTTTGGGAACCACGAACAGATTGGAATAGAATCCCCAGACTCTATTCCTGTATTGGAATGGGAACTATCACTCCCATGTTGGAAAGATCCTGAACACAACGTAAGAATGCCTCTCTCTTTATCTGGTCTACAGATAACCTGGAGAGAAGGAACCTGCCACTGGAAGGAAAAGCCTTGAGTTCTAACCAGTAACCATGGGACATGATGTCCACTGTCCAAGGATCTGGAACATCCTGAACCCAAGCCTGAGTGAAAAAAGATAGCCTTCCCCCACAAGATCCAATCCTGGATCGGGGGCAGACCCTTCATGCTGACTTAGAGTCAGTAACAGGCTTCTTAGATTGCTTCCCCTTACTCCAAGAATGATTGGACTTCCAGGAGGACTTAGACTGTTCCTGCTTGGAAGAGGAGGGGGAAGGCTTTCCTGAAAGTTTCGAAAGGAACAGAAATTACTCTGACGACCCTGCTACTTATTCCTTTTATCTTGAGGGAGAGAATGTCCCTTCCCTTCCATAATATCAGAATTAATCTCAGCTAAACCTGGCCCAAACAAGGTCTTACCCTTGTAAGGAATCAACAAAAGCTTAGACTTAGAGGACACATCCGCAGAACAGGACTTCAACCATAAAGCTCTGCGCGCCAGTACAGCAGAGCCAGAAATCTTTGCTCTCAAATTAATGACCTGTAGAAAAGCATCTGTAATAAAGGAATTAGCCAATTTAAGAGCCTTGATCCTTTCCTGAATCTCTTCAAGTTGAGTATCTGTCTGAATAGAATCAGACAACGCATCAAACCAAAAGCCGCCATGCTAGTGACAGTAGCAATACACACCACAGGCTACCATTGCAACCCCAGGTGAACATACATCCTCTTAAGTAAAACCTTCAACTTCTTATCATAGGATCCTTAAAGGAACAGCTATCCTCAATAGGAATAATGGCCCTCTTAGCTAGGGTGGAAATAGCTTCCTCCACCTTGGGAACTTGAAGCACGGTCTGGGACAGGAAAAACTTCCACCACAGAAGGAACATCAAAATACTTATTCAGCTTACTAGCCATTTTAGAAGTCACTACGACAGTCATGTCAGAGTCATCCAAAGTAGCCAAAACCTCCTTAAGCAACAAACGGAGGTGCTCTAGCTTAAACCTGAAAGAAACAACTTCAGAATCAGAAGAAGGAATTACACTGTCAGAGTCTGAGATCTCACCCTCAGACACCAAAGAAGTATCTTCTTTCTCAGACTTATGGGAAGAAACACTCAACATAGCCACAACTGAATCAGAAACCTTACTCACTGAATCCTTACACTTCCTCTTACACTTCCTTTGCAGCATAGGAAAAGCAGACAAAGCCTCAGAAACCGCCAAAGATATGTGGGTAGACATATCTTGCAAATTAACTCCAACTGGAGCTTGAGAGGAAACGCAGGGCACAGCATGGGAAGATGACATGGTTTGGGATGCCTGAGAAGAAAGCTGTGGCATAGCCTGACCACAAGGCTCCTGAACAGCATCCGCCTTAGACAATGATGGCTCAGATTCAAAAAGTCTATCCCTGTTATGTAATGTTCTCTCAGGAACAAAAAGGGATTGGTGGTTCCACATTAGCATCAAAACATAATGTACAAGTAATATCCTGCAGGGCCTCCTGGTCCATCTTCTAAAAAAAAAAAACAACCCTTAAATAAACTTTTAAACCCCTTAAAAGTATAAGCCAAAAATATGTTACTGTCCCTTTAAATGTTAAAGTAACGCTTTTATTATTATTAGTCTTCAAATTCTTTTGGATCAAATAATAAACAGAATAAAATATGTATGGGCACCTCTACACCTCAGCAAGCTTGCTGAGGTGCCTACCTGTTCTGCTGACCAAACTGGAGGAACCCAAAATGATTCAGACTGCAATCTCACCCAGCAGCAAAACTGCCACTCACACGCAACCCAGAGCCGCACTGAAAACCTTTCCGGCACTCCGGAAATAATAAAATGAAAAGGACGCAAACTTTTGCTGCCTCTGCTAGTCCCACCCATCATAGGCGTAACATACCAAAACCTCCCGGCCGGCATTACTCCTACTAAGGAGATAAAACAGCTGCCGAGAGAATAACACACAAAGTGAAAAACACACGGAAACTACCACTGAGCCACAAATAAAAACCTCCCAGTGCCCTGCATTGCTGCCCTACCAAATCATGTAGATCCCACAGGAAAAAGAGTAAAAAATGTCCCTCCAAACAGAATTAACTGTTTAAGTGCCACAATCTTTTGTTTAATATATATATAAAAAAAATAACGTAGCACTTACCATAAGAAGTATCTGCCTGGCAGCAGGGCAGCACACAAAGTTTAAGAGGCATGCTCCTCCCATGGACCTGTGGAAAAAAGAAAGACTGTATAAACCTAAACAGGCTTTCTAACAAGGGCAGCAACAAACTGTTTGAGAGGCACAGTGGGGATTATACCCCACAAGATCCCAAATGCTTAAAAGCCACCACTGCTCTACTGAAGAGACTGACATGGACTATGGCTAAATCCCAGCAAAGATCAGAACAACCTGTTCTGCTTTAAAAATAACAAACTCTTGATTGAAAAAATTCTTTCAAACACCTAAACTTTACTACCTCCCTGCAACTATTACCGGCAAAGAGAATGACTGGGGATTGTGGGTAGGGGAGTGGTATTTAACAGCTTTGCTGTGGTGCTCTTTGCCTCCTCCTGCTGGTCAGGAGTGATATTCCCAACAGTAATTATGATGATACATGGACTCACCGTGTCATTAGAAAGAAAAATTAATGTAAGCAGGGGGCTGTCAGAAGATGCTGAGATACAAGGTAATCACAGAGGTAAAAAGTATATTAATATAACTGTGTTGGTTATGCAAAACTGTGGAATGGGTAATAAAGGGATTATCTATATTTTAAAGCAATAACTATTCTGGTGTAGACTGTCCCTTTAAATTCTATAATTAGTCACATGATTTAACTGCAAATTATATTTTTAAATTAATCAAGACCCTTTTTATAAGAGTATTAATGGAGACAAAAACATTTATGGTGGCCATTTTTACCTTATTGCCCACACAAAGCATTATTTTCTTTCAGGACTTCTGACTAATTAATCAATGGCAAGGTATATCTTAACATAATCCATATGGCTGAAGGATTTTGTACTGCCCACTTTGCTATACTATGATTGAAGAAGAATACTGCTAGATCCATATTTTTTTGTGAAATATTATGTCTTCACAAACCTGCAGTTTATCTTTACCTATATGACTCTTTAGTTCATATCCATGGCTCTTGATGCAGTGTGCTCATTGAGGGATTGTGCTCCATTTTCGGGCTTCTGCATATTAGTAGGCTCAGGCTAATGATATTACTACAATTAGGCTACTTTATTGGTTATCTTCAGAACTTGTTTCAAACCTTGTATGTGTGTATATATATATATATATATATATATATATATATATATATATATATATATATAAAGCAGAAGATGAAGGATGCACTCGTCAGGATTTTGATCATTACTTTTGTCAGTTGTAACATTTCTGGGTGTTACCCCCTTCGTCAGCCATCAAACATAACAATACCGCCTACTTACCACCACTGTGCCTTTTAAACCAACTCAAGTGTTCCAGAACCAAACAATTGAGTTAGTTTAAAAGGCACAGTGTGAGTAAGTAGGCGGTTATTGTTATTTTTGATGTCTGACGAAGGGGATAACACCCCGAAACGTTACAACTAATAAAAGTAACGATCAAAATCCTGGCGAGTGCATCCCATATCTTCTGCTTATATTCATTTCATGGAAGCACCCTAGGTAGATGTCTGCAAGAATCGTGAGTGCTGGCCCACTACAAATATATATATATATATATATGTATATATATATATATATATATATACACATACACACACAGTGTATATATATATATTTATATATATATATATATATATATATATATTTATTTATTTTTTCAAAATACAAATTATAATTTCTACAAAATGAGGAACATAGGAATTTAAAGTATTTCTAATGCACCTTCGGCTTTAGCACAGTCTAGTGAAAGGTTGTCCTTGGCGCACCCCATAGAAGTCTATGGGTAAAGGGAGTTAGGGTGATTACGATAACCAAACTCCAAAAGTTAGCTCGCCTAAGTCTTTCAGGCCCATTTATCAAGCTCCATACGGAGCTTGAAGGGCCGTGTTTCTGGCGAGTCTTCAGACTCGCCAGAAACACAACTTATGAAGCAGCGGTCTAAAGACCGCTGCTCCATAACCCTGTCCGCCTGCTCTGAGCAGGCGGACAGGAATCGCCAGAAATCAACCCTATCGAATCCGATTGGGTTGATTGACACCTCCGTGCTGGCGGCCGATTGGCCGCGAGTCAGCAGGGGGCGGCGTTGCACCAGCAGCTCTTGTGAGCTGCTGGTGCAATGTTAAATGCGGAGAGCGTATTGCTCTCCGCATTTAGCGAGGTCTTGCGGACCTGATCCGCTGTGTCGGATCAGGTCTTCAAGACCTTTGATAAATTGGGGCTCATGACTCTTGCTTTTTACTTCCACTTGTAATACCAGTGCTAACATGGTAACGATATTGATTTACCTTAAGAGCAATTAGAACTCAGGAGCAATACAAATGTATTGCTCCATGTGTAATTGAGGCCAGTATGTTTAGAAAAATAAAACGAACTGGCCAGGGAAACTGCATCACTACCCTTACAGCAAAATATGGATTACATTACATGACCTTCTATAGATCACACGGCTGACATAAAAAAATTTTTTTGCAGATGCCCATGAACCTAGGTAATCTGTTATAGATGAAATGCCTATAGCAATGTAATGTTATTTAATTTTTAGCAAATTAGTTGCATACTTTAGAAATAATTTGTACATTATTAGAAGCGGTGGAAGTATAATTGGCTCATTTCTTTTTATAAACTTAGGGAATTAAATATTTGCAAATTTTAATGAACTTAAATGAGTTTTAAATTCAAATGTATTACCCATATGTTTAAAATTGCATATTTTTTTTAGCAAATGTATTCACAGTTTATACTTCATCTAACTTAGCTAGAATGAATTTCAAGTCCGAGTTTATAACAGAATTGAACCATTTATCCCCTCAGTGAATGCAAATTTTTTTCATCTAAAAATTTTATGTTTTTATAAATTTGAACTGCTTTTTTTTTTTTTTAATATAGTTTTACTATGGGGTTTAATTATTTATTTAAAGAGACAGCCAACACCAAAATTTTTGTTGTTTTAAAATATAGATAATCTCTAAATTACCCATTCCCCAGTTTTTCATAATCAACACAGTTATAATAATACATGTTTACTTCTGTAATTACCTTGTATCTAAGCCTCTGCAGACTGCCCCCTTATTTCAGTTTTTTTCACAGACTTGCATTTTAGCCAATGAGTGCTCACTCCTCAGTAAATTCACGTGCATGAGCTCAATGTTATCTATATGAAACACGTGAACTAATGCCCTCTAGTGGTCAAAATGCAATAAGATTAGAGGTGGCCTTCATGGTCTAAGAAATTAACATATGAACCTCCTAGGTTTAGCTTTCAACTAAGAATACCAATAAAAAAGCAAAATTGGTGATAAAAGTAAATTGAAAAGTTGTTTAAAATTATATGCCCTATTTGAATCATAACATTTTTATTTTGAATTGACTGTCCCTTTAATACAAAATACCATATAATCACATGACCTTTAAGTAAAAGTAAATATAAAGTTCTGAAATATATGTAATAATAATTTTTACTGTATATTGAGCTATTAAAGGGATATTATACACTCATGTGTTCATTGCATACATGATTTGCAGATGATCTATTATATAGCCCATAATGGGTTTTTTTTTAAATGTATAGTTTTGCTTATTTTTTAATAACATTGCTCTGATTTTCAGACTCCTAACTAAGCCCCAAAGTTTTATGAGAATACCGTCAGATACCTACTCCAGCTTGCTCCTGTTTGTGTAAAGGGTCTTTCATATGCAAAAGAAGGGGGAGGGGGGGAGTGTCTGATATTTCCCACTTACAGTGGGCTTTCCAGCTGCCTTTTCAACAGAGCTAAACTGAGAGCTTCTAAGTAAGTTTTTAAACAGTTTTATACTGGATTTTTATATCAGTAACCATGCATCTTATTCTTTATAGTAGTGTCTATTACATGCAGTTATATGAAAATTGGTGTATACTGTCCCTTTAAGTTATACTTCCTGACAGAATGTAATGCCAGCAATGTCATTGAGGTAATATTAAAAGGACATTAAACATCTCTTGCTTTTGAGTAAAAAGCAAACTCTGTAACCTGCAGATGCTGCAAATCAAACAGCTGGTTTAGGCAATTTGAAGGCTATTGAACACCTAGGTTACAGATTTGTTTTGTATCGGCTCTAGGACAAAGCACAATTGTTGCACAAAAGCAAGAACTTTTTAATGTCCTTTTAATGCATTTGCAACTAGAATGTTGAGAGGTTTCCTAAACAATAATGACAGATTACTACTTTAGACTTAGGGCTCCATTTATCTAGCAGTGGTTGCTGCTTCGGAGGCCCATCCAAAAGTTAAGAAGCAGTGGTCAAAAGACAGCTATTACTTAAAGGGACATTCCAGCCAAAATTGAAATGCACATAGATGAATTACATGTTTTAATAGAAAGATATTTGCAATATACATGTATTGGCAAAAATGCTTCTAGAAAAAGTTATTAGTGTTATAGTGCTAGCATTTTTATCTGCACCTGCATGTGAAGCATAGCTAGATATTCTCAGTGCACCAGCATTGTATGTATAGTGTCGGCAATTAACAAATTAAATCTTTACCAGATGGTACAACCTCCATAGGCTCTCTAAGTAAGTGTTGTATTTAAAATGCTGGTGCACAGTGCATACTTAAATGCACTTTTTAAATAGCTATATCTTTTATTAGAAGCATTTTTGCTAAAACATGTTTATTACAAAAATGCTTCTATTAAAAACTGTAATGCATCCATGTAGATTCCATTTTTCGCTGCAATGTCCCTTTAGCCTGTCCACCACCTAAAAGGTGGCGGATTGAAATCATTATGATCAGATACAATCAGGATGATACAGTTTGCAAGTTTGGGTGAGTCAAAGCGCTTATGGTTGGTCCTGCCTCTGTCGCTTAAATATAAGGGTGTTCTAGCTCACCCTGAGACCAAATAATATCAACCAAAAAATATAAATGCGCCTAAGAGGAGGTTTTTAAAAACAATGTCTACTTTATTAAAACAATATTTAAAAAGTAAATAAATATGACAATCGTACAGGATGCTTACCAAATTCTGGAATGGTCCAATGCACCCTTCCCCAATGGGTTAATTTAAATGTAAATATGTACGGTATGTAAAACCGAATAAAACCCATCAATACAAATTTTATAAATAAACGCTTATATTACTAGGTGCACCTAGACTAAAACTTATACTTTATATATTACATATATTGCATAGAAATATTGCACATACAGAGAAATCTAGTGATGCCCCCTCAAATCCAATTTCATCTCCTGGACACGAACATTGTTTTTTTAACTCTGCATTCACTGTGGGTCTTTTGCAATAATTTTTTTATCATTTTTTATCATTTTACAACATCAGTGGTAAGCACATAAGGAACACTACACCGAATTGACTGCATTGGACTACTAGGTTCATCTAAGTCTATTAGACTAAGATCAATACATTTGATTGGAAAGTGGATTTGAGGGGGCATCACTAGATTTCTCTGTATGTGCAATATATCTATGCAATATATGTAATATATAAAGTATAAGTTTTAGTCTAGGTGCACCTAGTAATATAAGCGTTTATTTATACAATTTGTATTGATGGTTTTTATACGGTTTTACATACATATTTACATTTAAATTAACCCATTGGGGAAGGGTGCATTGGACCATTCCAGAATTTGGTAAGCATCCTGTATGACTGACATATTTATTTACATTTTAAATATTGTTTTAATAAAGTAGGCATTGTTTTTAAAAACCTCCTCTTAGGTGCTTTTATATTTTTTGGTTAATACAATCAGGATGATTGACAGCCCCGCCAGTGATCAGGGGGTGACATTGCACAAACATTTCTGGTATAATGTGAAAAATAAATTCACTAAAAAGTTAAATAAAAGATGGAAGGATATGTCTGTTCCTGGAAGAAATTTCCTTGGGACTTGAATCTTCAGGTGGTCCTCAAATGAAATAAAAAGAAACACAAAATACTGTAACTCTGTAAACCCACTGGATACGATATGGTAATAGGAAGAATGATTACTCACATTTGTTGGAGCTCATGCAAGCTCTATATGATGCACACACCTACTTTATATTGGTAGGTAAACAGTATCCCACAATGAAATTGGTTAAAAGAGAAATATTTAATAAAATGTAAAAAAAAAAGTCACAAATGCTCAGTATACACAATTGTGCAAAGAGATCCTACAGGAAAACAGTCAATTGTCACTGTCCAGAGTTAACCTGTACACTGGATGGATACTGATGTAGAGCAGAAGCTTAACCGCTTATCAACCCCAATCCTCGTCAAGTTAAGTATTACTCTGCCCTGAGCGTAAATTGTACATTTTGACGCAGTGGAGGGAAGAAGTTCCAATGTATGTTTCGCTGACCAACTTGCAGCTTTGTCAAGGAATAAAGTGTGCATGTCAAAATCGTCCTTTATACAGCATATTTTAATCATACCAGGAAGTTTGTGAAGACATGTCCGCCATGATTGTTAAGGTGAATATAGATCCAAAACTGGCAATCTATACAAACCATTGGCAACTTGATACATAATTAATGATATATGGAAACATTTGTTAAGGGTAAATCTGAAACAATTACATACAATGAATGTACCAAATTTAAACATTACGATATAACTTTACATTATTACATATCTAGCTATACATTATATAAGTGTATATTATCAGTTCCTGAGCATAATAAAATCCAATTAATGTGAAGACATTCTGAAAAATAAATACAAATATATTTTTAATACCTGTACCTCTATACAGAAGACACCTATTATGTAAAGGCTCTCTTAAAAAGTGATGGACTTTGAAATCTTTGTTGAGACCATGGGATATGAAACTATCCATAACATGAATCCATTTCATCTCCATACGGCCCAAGGTTTTCTCAATGTCGCCCCCTCTCCAATTGGGTTCCACCTTTCTAATACCTAAAAAAATTAAATCTGCAAACTTCCTATTGTGCTTGTGTGTTGACTAGGTTCTTGAGGAAACCTTTCTCAATATTGTAAACATGTTCATTAAGTCTGGATTTTAATAATCTTGAGGTACGTCCTATAGAGATCAGGTCACACGAGCAGCGCACCAAATAGATAACATTCTTGCTATTGCACATAATGAACTGATCAATATCATAGATTTTTTTGCCATCCTTCGAATGAAATTTATTGGTGACTTTAGGTGCTGATTTCATTTGTTTGCATGCATTGCAATATTGGCACCTTCTAAATCCTTTATGGGAAGGAAGGAGCCAATTCTTGCTCATTTTGTCATCCGGTTTTATGGGATTGTTGGAAAGCTGGAATTTGAGATTAGGGACTTTTCTGAAAATTATATTTGAGCCATCTCCTAAGAGCCCTGACAATTAAGAATCTTGAGAAAGGATACCACAATGTTTTTGTATAATTTCCCTGAGATCTCTACTTTGTGTATTATGTTTGAATATACGCATATTTGCTAAATTATTTACATGTTTATTATTAAACGATTTTTTGTTTTTATATTTAATTAGTTTCTTCCTGTCTAGTTTCGATACTTCTTCAATTCTTTCATCTAATAGGGTCTCAGGATAGTTTTTCTCTATAAAACATTTTTTTTTCAAAATTTGTGTTTGTTCACTGTATCTATCTACATCTTTACAATTTCTCCTAAAGTGAAGGAACTCTCCTTTTGGTATATTATTTAACCAATGTCTTTGATGGCAACTATCTGTATCAATATAGTTATTCACATCTATGCTTTTGAATGATTTTTGGTTTTTAGGATATTATCTTCAATGTATATTTCTAAATCTAAGAATTCCATTTTCACCTTATTATACTTCCAAGTTAGATCCACTTTGAATTTATTCCCTTTAAGATCTTTAATAAAGTCTAGCAAATGTATTTCACTACCTGACCATATCATAGATAAGTCATCTATAAAGCGATTGTAGGACACCAGATATTGTGCCCAGGATGATTCATATATATATTTGTTCTCTGAATCTGCCATATACAGATTGGCATAACTGGGCACAAATCTGGTGCCCATCGCTATAACCCCTACCAGGAGATTATTATTATTATCAAACCAAAAATAATTGGTCTCAAGGATAATTTTTTTTTTTTTTTTTTTTTTTAAATCTTCTTTTTATTGAAAACTTAAATATTCACAATAACATATGTCAATATGGAAATGATTCTGAGTATCGAATATTGCTAGTTAGAGCTAAATGTTCATGAGTTTCACTGCTGCTTTATAAGCTGTAGTTCCATATTTGTAATGCAGTTAGTCCATGTAGTCTCTCGGGTGGGAAGAAGTGGAGACAGGGGGGAACATGGGTTTTAAGTAACAAGTGTACAGGTAAACAAACAAACGAATCAATAAAACAAAATGGTATCTTACGTCTGCATGTCTTTATCCGGATCGTCACTGGCTCTTGGGTTATGTGTTTAATGAAGTATAGTGTAATCTGTTCGCTATAAGGAAAGGATTTGTATCCTTTTCGTTTGGTGACTATTAGTACAGCCGTTTAGGGAGAAGGGGTGGCATTATGGAGGGCATGTGGGATAAGTGTGGTGTGTAAAGACTCCTGCCAGATAAATTTGGCATCTAGCAGGGCGTCTACTTTGTTTCGGCATAAGTAGCCGTATTGTTCTAATGTGAATTGTTCTTCTACTTCTTCAAGCCACATTGTTTTAGAGATGGTCTCAAGGATAATTTTGATACCCTCTAAAATGAACTCCAATTGTTTTGAATCTAAAGTATCGTCCTTCACCAAGATGTTTCTTACTGAAGCTATACCCATTTCTTTGTCTATAATAATATAGAAAAATGAGACATCAGTTGTCACTAACCACCAGGATTCATCCCATTCTATGTGTTCCAAGACATTTAAAATACTGATTGTATCTTTTAGATATGACTTCATATTTTTAGTTTTAATAGTCTCCTCTGCCCATATTTCTTCTCCTTTTGTTGAATAGATCTTAATCTGTTCTTGTATACCTCCTTTTCCATGTGTCTAAAAAAAACCTCCTCATCTTCAGAGTCATATCTAGCCAAATCATTAAATCGGTTATGGGTAGTCACCTCATTTTGGTAAAGTACTCTAGAATTTTTGAAGGGCTTTTTGGGTTGTTGCCACCTGTTTTCTTCTCTATTCTGTCTAGAAATTGTGTTGAACATGATTGAAGTCCTCAGGGTTTCTATCCTCTCTAGTCTGTTTAGGTGGATTATATAGTACATGATTATAATTATCATTATGTCTATTGCTATGATAGTATTCCTCTCTTTCTTTACTGGCTAGTGTGGTGGGTTTTTGTTTGGTTTGTCTATGACCCTTTTCATGTAAAAAATAATCTTTCTGAATCGATTTGAATAGATTTCTGTCATGAATATTGTTAATATTGGTTCTATAACGCCTCTCTTTTCTCTCTTTGTAATCTTCATGATCTCAAATATATTAATTTCTTTTAGTGTTTTTAATGTCCGTTTTCATTGTCTACTACTCTTTGTGATAATTCCTCATATCTATCATTTTCCAGAAGAGGAATAATTTTTTGTTCTAATATATTAATTTCCCCATCCATATCCTCTAAGGATTTTTTTCTTTCACTTATAAATAAGTACATTAATTTTTTGGTGCATTCTTCCAAAATGTGATTCCATTTGGTCATAAAAATTTAATTATCCTGTCCAAATGTGGGATTTTTAAAGATACGTTATCCCATAGGAGTGATTTATTCTTTCGAAAATATTTTTCAAATGTGACTATTTCTAAGTGATATTTAGGGGCATATGTATCAAGCTCCGAATGGAGCTTTTGCCCCGTGTTTCTGGCGAGCCTGCAGGCTCGCCAGAAACAGCAGTTATGAAGCAGCGGTCACAAAGACCGCTGCTCCATAAACTGTCCGCTTGCTCTGAGCAGGCGGACAGACATCGCCGGAAATCAACCCGATTGAGTATGATCGGGTTGATTGACACCCCCCTGCTGGCGGCCCATTGGCCGCGAGTCTGCAGAGGGCGGCGTTGCACCAGCAGCTCTTGTGAGCTGCTGGTGCAATGCTGAATATGTTGAGCGTATTGCTCACCGTATTCAGCGAGGACTATTGGACCTGATCCGCACTGTCGGATCAGGTCTGACAGACCTTGATAACTATGGGCCTTAGTGTCTTTTATCATATATTTTTCTACTTCTTTAATTAAATCATCTAAGGACTCTTTCTTAACCTTAGTGTTATTATCAAAAAAAAATAATCTACAATAGATGTAGTGGTTTGTCTGTTGTGAAACAGAAATATGTGCAATACAAAAACTGTGTACAAATAATAAAAGAATATAAGAATAAGTGTACAAAAATTCACAAAGTGAAGCAAAGTTGAAATAAATGTGAAAAATAAATTCAATAAAAAGTTCAATAAAAGATGGAAGGATATGTCCGTTCCTGGAAGAAATTTCCTTGGGACTTGAATCTTCAGGTGGTCCTCAAATGAAATAAAAGTAAACACAAAATAGTGTAACTCTGTAAACCCACTGGATATGATATGGTAATAGGACGAATGATTACTCACATTTGTTGGAGCTCATGCAAGCTCTATATGATGCGCACACCTACTTTATACTGGTAGGTAAACAGTATCCCACAACGAAATTGGTTAAAAGTGAAATATTTATTAAAATGTTAAAAAACGTCACAAATGATCAGTATACACAATTGTGCAAAGGGATCCAACAGGAAAACAGTCAATTTTCACTGTCCAGAGTACACCGAATGGATACGGATGTAGAGCAGAAGCTTAACCGCTTATTAACTGCAAACCTTGACCGGTTAGGTATTACTCCACCTTGAGCGTAACTGGCACATTTTGACGCAGTGGTGGGAAGAAGTTCCAACTTATGTTTTGCTGACCAACTTGCAGCTTTGTCAAGGAATAAAGTTTGCATGTCAAAATCGTCCTTTATACAGCATATTTTAATCAAACTATGATTGTTAAGGTGAATATAGATCCAAACTGGCAATCTGAACAAACCATTGGCAACTTGATACATAATTAATGATATATGGAAACATTTGTTAAGGGTAAATCTGAAACAATTACGTACAATGAATGTACCAAATTAAAACATTATTACATATCTAGCTAGACATTATATAAGTGTATATTATTAGTTTGTGAGCATAATACAATCCAATTAATGTGAAGACATTGTGAAAAATAAATACAAATATATATCGAATATCTGTACCTCTATACAGAAGATACCTATTATGTAAAGACTCTCATAGAAAGTGATGGACTTCAAAATCTTTGTTGAGACCGTTGGGTATGAAAATTTCCATAACATTGATCCATTTCATCTCCATACAGCCCAAGGTGTTCTGAATGTCACCCCCTCTCCAATTGGGTTCCACCTTTCTAATACCTAAAAACAGTAAATATGCAACCTTTCTATTGTGCTTGTAATTAAAATGAGCAGAGACTGAGTGATTGAGGAAACCTTTCTCAGTATTCTATATATGTTCATTAAGTCTGGTTTTTAATTATCTTGAAGTGCGTCCTAAATAGATCAGGTCACAAAAGCATCGCAACAAATAGATAACATTCTTACTTTTGCACTTAATGAACTGATCAATATCATAGCTTTTTTTTGCCATCCTTTGAATTAAATTTATCGGTGACTTTAGGTGCTGATTTCATTTGTTTGCATGAATTGCAATATTGGCACCTTCTAAATCCCTTATGGGAAGGAAGGAGCCAATTCTTGCTTGTTTTGTCATCCGGTTTTATGGGATTGTTGGAATGCTTGAATTTGAGATTAGGGAATTTGAGATTTGAGATTTTCTGAAAATTATATTTGAGCCATCTCCTAAGAGCCCTGACAATCCAGAGTCTTGAGAGAGGATACCCCAATGTTTTTGTATAATTTCCCTCAGATTTCTACTTTGTGTATTATGTTGGAATACAAGCATATTTGCTAAATTATTTTCATGTTTATTACTAAACGATTCTTTGTTTTTATATTTAAGTGGTTCCTTCCTGTCTAGTTTCGATCCTTCTTCAATTCTTTCATCCAGTAGTTTTTCCCTACAAAACGTTTTCTCAAAATTTGTGATTGTTCCCAGTATCTATCTACATCTTTACAATTTCTCCTAAGGAGAAGGAACTGTCCCTTTGGTATATTATTTAACCAATGTCTTTGATGGCAACTATCTGTAATTATTTTAATATTAAAAAAATATTAATTATTTTGAAATGATTTTTGGATTTTAGGATATATCCTCAATGTATATTTCTAAATCTAAGAATTCTATTTTCACCTAATTATACTTCCAAGTTAGATCCACTTTGAATTCATTCCCTTTAAGATCTTTCATAAAGTTTAGCAATTGTATTTCACTACCTGACCATATAAATAGGTCATCTATATAGCAATGGTAGGACACCAGATATTGTGCCCAGGATGATTCATATATATATATTTGTTCTCCCAATCTGCCATATACAGATTGGCATAACTGCACGAATCTGGTGCCCATCGCTATACCCCCTGCCTGGAGATAATAATTATTAACAAACCAATAATAATTGGTCTCAAGTAAAGTTTGATACCCTCCAAAATTAACTACAATTGTTTTGAATCTAAAATATTGTCCTTCACCAAGATGTTTCTTACTGAAGCTATACCCAGTTCTTTGTCTATAATGGTATAGAAAGAGGAGACATCAGTTGTCACTAACCACCAGGATTCATCCCATTCTATGTGTTCCAAGACATTTAAAATACTGATTGTATCTTTTAGATATGACTTCATATTTTTTAACATATGTTTATAGGACTTGGTCAATATAAAAAGAGAGATTACTATTAAGGGAGTTAACCTCCGGCACGATACAGTTTTTGTATTGCACATATGTCTCTGTTTCACAACAGATGAACCACTACATCTATTTTAGATGATTTTTTTTTATAATAATACTGAAATAGTCATGTTAGAAAAATATCAGAAAGAACAGATCACTCCTACGTATCTTTAAAAAAATAAACACATTTGGACAGGATAATTACATTTTTTATGACCAAATGGAATCACATCTTTGAAGAATGCACCAAAAAATGTACTTAAATATAAGTGAAAGAAAAAAATCCTTAGAGGATATGAATGAGGAAATTAATATATTAGAACAAAAAATATTCCTCTTCTGGAAAATGATAGATATGAGGAATTATCACAAAGAGTAGTAGACTATGTAGACAGACTGAAAACGGACATTAAAAACACTAAAATAAAGAAATATATTTGAGATCATGAAGATTACAAGGAGAGAAAAGAGAACAGTTATAGAACCAATATTAACAATATTCATAACAAAAATCGATTCAAATCGATTCAGAAAGATTCTATTTTACATGAAAAGGGTCATAGACAACCCACCACACTAGCTAGTAAAGAAAGAGAGGAATACTATCATAACAATAGACATAATGATAATTATAATCATGTACAATATTCTGTATAAAGGACGATTTTGACATGCACACTTTATTCCTTAACAAAGCTGCAAGTTGGCCAGCAAAACATACGTAGGAACTTCTTCCCACCACTGCGTCAAAACGTGCCAGTTACGCTCAGGGCGGAGTAATACCTAACCGGTCAAGGTATTCAGTTGATTAGCAGTTAATCTTCTGCTCTACATCCGTATCCATCCAGTATACAAGTTAACTCTGGACAGTGAAAATTGACTGTTTTCCTGTTGGATCTCTTTGCACAATTGTGTATACTGAGCATTTGTGACGTTTTTTAACATTTTAATAAATATTTAACTTTTAACCAATTTCGTTGTGGGATACTGTTTACCTACCAGTATGAAGTAAGTGTGCGCATCATATAGAGCTTGCATGAGCTCCAACAAATGTAAGTAATCAGTCGTCCTATTACCATATCTTATCCAGTGGGTTTACAGAGTTACACTATTTTGTGTTTTTCCTTTTATTTCATTTGAGGACTACCTGAAGATTCAAGTCCCAAGGAAATTTCTTACAGGAATGGAAATATCATTCCATCTTTTATTGAACTTTTTAGTTAATTTATTTTTTATATTTATTTCAACCTTGTTTCACTTTGTTAATTTTTGTACACTTATTCTTACATTCTTTTATTATTTGTACACAGTTTTTGTATTGCACATATGTCTGTTTCACAACAGACAAACCACTACATCTATTGTAGATTATTTTTTTTTATAATAACACTGAGGTTAAGAAAGAGTCCTTAGATGATTTAATTAAAGAAGTAGAAAAATATATGATAAAAGAATAAATCACTACTAGGGGATAACGTATCTTTAAAAATCCCACATTTGGACAGGATAATTAAATTTTTATGACCAATGGAATCACATTTTGGAAGAATGCACCAAAAAATTAATGTACTTAATTATGAGTGAAAGAAAAAAATCCTTAGCAGATATGAATGGGGAAATTATTATATTAGAACAAAAAAGTATTCCTCTTCTGGAAAATGATAGATATGAGGAATTACTATGTAGACAGACTTAAAACAGATATTAAAAACACTAAAAGAAAGAAATATATTCGAGATCATGAAGATTACAAGGAGAGAAACGAGAAGAGTTATAGAACCAATATTAACAATATTCATAACAAAAATAGATTCAAATCGATTTAGAAAGATTCTATTTTACATGAAAAGGGTCATAGACAAACCAGACAAAAACCCACCACACTAGCTAGTAAAGAAAGAGAGGAGAGGAATACTATCATAACAATAGACATAATGATAATTATAATCATGTACAATATAATCCACCTAAACAGACTAGAGAGGATAGACACCCTGAGGACTTCAATCATGTACAACACAATCCATCTAGACAGAATAGAGAAGAAAACAGGTGGCAACACCCCTAAAATCCCTTCAATAATTCTAGAGTACATTACCAAAATGAGGTGACTACCCATAACCGATTTAATGATTTGGCTAGATATGATGAGGAGGTTTTTTTAGACACAGGGAAAAGGAGGTATAGAAGAACAGATTCAGATCTATTCAACAAAAGGAGAATAAATATGGGCAGAGGAGACTATTAAAAAATAAAAGTAAAGCTAATAAACAAGCAAGGAACATTTTTAACCTATCTTCCATTAAACAACTGACAACAAAACAGCGGTTTTAAATAGAGGATTAGAGTCATAGAATTAATAAATTTGATTCATATATTGGTGTACAAAAATTCATCAGGAATATATTTTTAGAATTTTTTTGCCAATAATTCTATTTTGAAAATAACTCTATGGAACCAACTAGCTTTAAACACATAGAAGTAAAAAACAAATCACATTTCAATCTAGCACAATATAAATTGGCCCCTATGGAAATGTTTTTTAGAAATAGTACATAGGGACATTAATAATTTGAAAGTAAAATATAATTCTAATCTATCAAAAAATTAACAATTAGCCCTTCTTTAACTCAAAAATAAAAAGGAAATCATCATTAAGCCAGCCGAAAAGGGCAGAGGCACTGAAGTACTAGATAAGAAACAATATGACACAGAGTGCTACAAACAGTTAAATGACTCTAATACTTACATTAAGCTCACTTCTAATCTTATCATGACATTTAGAAGCAGTTAAGATAAATATCTTAAAGAGGGTTTAAAAAATTATATTCTAAACAAAAAAGAATATTCTTTCCTTAATGTTAAATTTTCTTGGACACCCACATTCTATGTGTGTCATGGATTTCCTTATTCCTTTCTGTCCCTTTAATTTTTACCTGTGCTCACACCTAGCAAGGTTATTTAAACCCTGGACACGCCTCCCTCCCTGCTTCAGTATTGTTTCCAGTTTAGCATACAGCTTCACAGACCTGCTGCAGGGATTTACCTCTCTCTGTTCAAGTCTAACTATCTGAAGGTATTTAAACCTTTTCTAATACGGAGCCTACTAGAACAACTGAAAGAGACTTATATGCTAAGTCTGAACATTTCCTAATTTGGATTAACAAACACCGCTGCTGCATTATTTTCCTGCTTAATTGCCTCTGGCAGATCAAGTGTTTTCCAAACCGCAACGGCAGTCTCATCCGATATAAGTTGTGAACTTTATAACTTGTACAGACGCTTAACTTACATTGGACCACACTCACAGGATACCTCCTCATATTCCTCTTCAAACGCTTCAGGAGTAGCGTGATAAACTTCAGTCTGAACTTTTGTGAGTAACTCCACAGCACAGCACTTAATACCTGCTCCACCCATCTGCCTGTCAGCTCTCATAAACAGCACAGCTATCAGCGTGTATCACACTCCAATTGACTAACAGCCTGCTGCATCTGTACTGACCTAACGCTCCTCCTGTGTGCTCAGTGACTATCAGGAAAAGTGTATCCCATCCACGGTGCGTTTGGTTAACAACTGCTGTGCAACCTGATTCAGAAATACTGATCAGGAATTTAAATCAAATAGTAACTTTCAGCTGCCATACAGACAGATACATTGTAACTTCCTCATTGTATCTTAAAGTAAGGCATACAATCATATTTTTTCCGCAGTTGAGATCCACAACCACAATCAGCTCATTACATAATACTGAAGCCTATAAAAATGGATCCAGCGGAACTACCTAAAATTGTTTACACTCTCTCCCAGAGGGTGGATCAGTTAAGTCATGGCCTTAGAGAATTACAAGTTCAAAATGAGACACTCAACAATATAATAAAAGACTCAATGAATAAATCAGCCACACCAGAGGCTACCCCAGAACCCCAAGTCTCTATGCCCGACAAATTCCATGGAGACAGGGCTATGTTCTCTCAGTTCAAAAACTCTTGTTATCTTCTTTTCAGTCTAAAACCTAAAACCTACGCAACTGAACGAGTTAAGGTTTTAACGGTCATTTCTTTTCTGCGAGGTGAACCCCGCAAGTGGGCTGACTCATTCTTTGAACAAGATCATCCTATTTTAACATCACTGGAAGACTTCTTCAAGGAAATGGCAATTCTTTATCAAGATATTAACACTCAGCTTACTGCAGAGACTAAAATGAGGTCTCTTAAACAAGGGAAAAAGCAGGTGGAGGAATATTTAAGTGAGTTCAAGCAATACAGTAAAGATACTGAGTGGAGCGATATTGCCCTTAGGAATCAGTACCGTCTAGGTCTAAATGATGCCCTTAAAGATGAACTCGCTCGCATAGAGCTTCCTAGGTCCTTGGAAGGACTAATCACACTAAGCATTCAGATTGATAGAAGATTGAGAGAACGCAAATCAGAAAAACAAGGTATGGATACGATCACAAGACCCTCTTCTACTTACCAAAAACCTACAGTCACTCAAACCTCAGAACCTATGGATTTGGGTTTCACTAGAGGCCCTTTACAACCAGAAGAAAGGAATCGCAGACGCATAAACAACCTCTGCATGTATTGTGCTTCAAATGCACATACTGTAAGAGAGTGTCCTATCTTACAAAGGCAGAAGAAACGTAAGTCCTTCAGAAAAACCACATGCTTAACCACTAATGTTAACCAAGTTGCTTACTGCTCTTTATCTCTTACCTTACAGTGGGATCTACACCAGCAAATCAGTGAAGCCATCATCGACTCTGGGGCACATTCTTCCTATATTGATTCTGGTTTTGTCACTATAAATAAAATACCCACTGTGTTGAAAGCAAGACCTGTGTCCATTAGAGTTATTGATGGTAATACAATTAGTTCCGGTCCTATTACACACCAAACTATTCCCATCAAGGTTTCCACGTCAAGTGCACACACTGAATTCATATCCTTTGATGTGATAAATTCTCCCATGTTTCCCCTGGTGCTTGGTCTACAATGGTTACAGACGCATCAACCCACCATACATTGGGATCGCCTCAAAGTCGAATTCCTCTCAGATTATTGCAAGAACACCTGTTTTCATCACTCCTCGATCTGTTCTATAAATCCTACTGGAAGAATTATTCCTTCTGACTATCAAGATTTTCAAGATGTATTCAGTGAAAAGGAAGCAGAGTCCCTTCCTCCACATCGCCCGTACGACTGTCCTATTCAACTACTTCCAGGAGCTTCCATTCCTTACGGGCACATATACCCTCTATCACAGCCTGAACTAGATCACCTCAAAACTTACCTTTCAGAGAACTTAAGGAAAGGGTTTATACAACCCTCTTCTTCCCCTGCTGGGGCCGGCATTTTCTTCGTCAGAAATAAGGACAACTCCCTACGCCCTATAATTGATTATAGGGAACTTAATAAATGGACTGTCAAGAACCGCTATCCCTTACCTCTAATTCCCGAACTCATCGAACGTCTCAGTCAAGCCACTATATACACTAAATTAGACCTACGTGGAGCCTATAATCTCGTCAGGATCCGAAAAGGAGACGAGTGGCTCACCGCCTTCAGAACAAGATATGGGCTCTACGAGTATAAGGTGATGCCTTTCGGGCTCTGTAATGCCCCGGCAACGTTCCAATATCTAATAAACGATATATTCCGTGATCTCCTTGACATCTGTGTAGTTGTATATTTGGACGACATTCTGATATACTCTACTAACATCATTGAACATATAAAACACGTCCGTTGGGTGCTCTCTCGCCTTAGACAACACCGACTTTTTGCCAAATTGGAAAAATGCATCTTCCACACCTCTGTTATTACATTCCTGGGTTATACTATCACTCCCACAGGAATTCAGATGGATGATTCAAAAGTGCAAACTATTAAAAACTGGCCCATACCTTCCACCAAAAAGGACCTGCAAAAATTCCTCGGTTTCTCCAATTACTATAGGAAATTCATCAAGAATTATTCCTCTCTTACTAAGCCTTTAACTTCTCTTACAAGTGTCAAAACTACTTTCCACCTCAAACACAGGCTATTTTCGAACACCTTAAGGATGTTTTCACTAAAGCACCGATTCTTAAGTTTCCAGACCCTGATGCCCATTATGTTCTTGAAGTTGAAGCCTCCAACTACGCTCTAGGGTCCATTCTGTCTCAACGTAAAACTCCAGAAGATCCACTCCACCCTGTTGCCTTCTTTTCACGAGTAATGACACCAGCCGAATATAACTACCCTGTAGGCGAAAAGGAGTTGTTAGTGATCAAGGTCTCATTAGAACACTGGAGACATCTCCTAGAGGGCAGTAAATTTCCGATACTAATATATACGGATCACAAAAATCTGGAATACCTTCTGACTAACCGTACCTTATCCTCTAGACAGCTAAGATGGAGTTTATTCCTATCAAGGTTTGATTTCCATATAACCTACAGTCCAGGGAGTAAGAACGGGAAAGCGGATGCCTTGTCCAGAAAAGATACCAATCCTCATCACTCCTGGTACAGTCATTCCAGCTGAGCAATTCATTACACTATCTCCTACTTATCCTGAAGTCCTTAAACTCCTACAACAGAAAGATACTTCCATCCCTAAGCTTAAACTCACACTGGGACAAGATGGTCTCTATTACCACCAAGGACGTCTTTATGTACCACCTTCCCTTCGAGACAATTTGTTAAAAGAACATCATGACTCACCGATGGCAGGACATCTTGGAATCCACAAAACCTTTGATCTTCTTTCACGTACGTACTGGTGGCCTGATATCAGAACTTCTGTGCAAAGATATGTTCAATCTTGCCACATATGTACAGTTTCCAAGACTGAAAAAAGACCTCCTTTCGGATTACTCTTACCATTACAGATACCTGACAGACCGTGGCAAACCATAGGAATGGATTTCATCGTCGAACTTCCATTGTCACTTGGATACAATACCATACTTGTTGTTGTTGATCATCTTACCAAGATGGCCCATTTCCTCCCATATCATAAGCTCCCAACTTCATCAGAACTTGCAGTTCTTTTCTTGAATAACATCGTCAAATTACACGGTCTCCCAGATTCCATTGTAACTGATAGAGGTAGTCAATTCACCTCTCGTTTCTGGAAAAAATTATGTGACACTATGCAAGTAGAACTCCGATTCTCCTCCTCATTTCACCCCCAATCAAATGGCCAAACAGAGAGAATAAACCAATGGCTCGAACAGTATATTCGTTCATATTGTTCCAACCACCAAGACCAGTGGGCTAATACCCTTGCTATGGCTGAATATGCATACAACAATTCTACAAGTTCCACTACTTCCAAGACACCATTTTTTGCGAATTATGCTTTTCACCCTTCTTTCCAACTTCACCCTCGGACAGATTCAAACTGTCCCAAGGTTGATGACCTCACTAAGGATCTCCAGGATCTTTTCATAGAACTCAAGAGGCATATAGCTGATGCTCAGGCTCATAAGAGACATTACTATAACCTCCGAAGACGTCAACCACCTTCTTATAAAATAGGTGATCTGGTCTGGCTGTCGACCAAGAATATAAAACTGAAAACCCCCAGCAAGAAACTTAGTGCTGTCTTCATTGGTCCTTATCCTATCACAAAGATTGTGAACCAAAATGCTGTTACCTTGGATCTGCCTTCTACTTTTCGACTTCATCCCACCTTCCACGTCTCCTTGTTAAAACCTCATTGCGAAACTAGACAGGTGGCCAGCCAGATTCCTCCTCTCGTCTTACAGGATTCGGACACGGAATACGAAGTTGATGCCATCCTGGACTCCCGTATTTACCATGGAACTCTTCAATACTTAATCCGTTGGAAGGGATTCTCTGAGGAGAATGACTCTTGGGAACCTTCCTCGAATGTTCATGCTCCCAAATTGGTATCCCTGTTTCACAGGAGGAATCCAGAACGACCTAGATTCGTAGCTGCGGGGCACCTACCCTGAGGTGGGGGGTATGTCATGGATTTCCTTATTCCTTTCTGTCCCTTTAATTTTTACCTGTGCTCACACCTAGCAAGGTTATTTAAAGCCTGGACACGCCTCCCTCCCTGCTTCAGTATTGTTTCCAGTTTAGCATACAGCTTCACAGACCTGCTGCAGGGATTTACCTCTCTCTGTTCAAGTCTAACTATCTGAAGGTATTTAAACCTTTTCTAATACGGAGCCTACTAGAACAACTGAAAGAGACTTATATGCTAAGTCTGAACATTTCCTAATTTGGATTAACAAACACCGCTGCTGCATTATTTTCCTGCTTAATTGCCTCTGGCAGATCAAGTGTTTTCCAAACCGCAACTGCAGTCTCATCCGATATAAGTTGTGAACTTTATAACTTGTACAGACGCTTAACTTACATTGGACCACACTCACAGGATACCTCCTCATATTCCTCTTCAATCAATCAGCTCATTACAATGTGCTACCAAACATTCATAAGGATCTACACAATCCACCCGGCCACCCTATCATGTTGGGTGTTAACTTCCTTACTAGTAAATTCTCTCTTTTTGTATTGACCAATTCCTAGAAACATATGTTAAAAATATGAAGTCATATCTAAAAGATACAATCAGTATTTTAAACGTCTTGGAACACATAGAATGGGATAAATCCTGGTGGTTAATGACAAGTGATGTCTCTTCTTTATATACCATTATAGACAAAGAACTGGGTATAGCTTCAGTAAGAAACATCTTGGTGAACGACAATACTTTAGATTCAAAACAATTGAAGTTCATTTTAGAGGGTATCAAACTTATCCTTGAGACCAATTATTTTTGGTTTGATTTTCTCCAGATATAGGGTACAGAGATGGGAACCAGATTTGCGTCCAGTTATGTCAATCTGTATGTGGCAGATTGGGAGAAAAAATATATATATGAATCATCCTGGGCTCAATATCTGGTGTCCTACCATCGCTATATAGAAGACCTATTCATGATATGGTCAGGTAGTGAAATACAATTGCTAGACTTTATGAAAGATCTTAAATGGAATTAATTAAAAGGGGATCTTACTTGGAAGTATAATAAGGTGAAAATGGAATTCTTAGATTTAGAAATATACATTGAGGATAATATCCTAAAAACCAAAAATCATTTCAAAAGCATAGATGTGAATAACTATATTGATACAGATAGTTGCCATCAAAGACATTGTTTAAATAATATACCGCCTTAGGAGAAATTGTAAAGATGTAGATAGATAACAGGAACAATCTCAAATTTTGAAAAAAAAATTTGTAGAGAAAAACTTTCCCGAGTCCCTATTGGATGAAATAATTGAAGTAGTATCAAAACTAGACAGGAAGGAACTACTTAAATATAAAAACAAAGAATCGTTTAGTAATAAACATGAAAATAATTTAGCAAATATGCTTATATTCCAACATAATACACAAAGTAGAGATCTGAGGGAAATTATTCAAAAACATTGGGGTATCCTCTCTCGAGACTCTGGATTGTCAGGGCTCTTAGGAGATGGCCCAAATATAATTTTCAGAAAAGTCTCTAATCTCAAATTCCAGCTTTCCAACCATCCCATAAAACTGGATGACAAAATGAGCAAGAATTGGCTCATTCCTTCCCATAAAGGATTTAGAAGGTGCCATTATTGCAATGCGTGAAACAAATAAAATCAGCACCTAAAGTCAACAATAAATTTAATTCGAAGGATGGCAAAAAAAGTTATGATATTGATCAGTTTATTACGTACAACAGCAAGAATGTTTCTATTTGTTGCGCTGCTTGTGTGACCTGTGCTATATAGGACACACCTCAAGATTATTAAAAACCAGACTTAATGAACATATATACAATATTAAGAAAGGTTTCCTCAATCACTCAATCTCTGCATTTTAATTACAAGCACAATAGAAAGGTTGCAGATATACCGTTTTTAGGTATTAGAAAGGTGGAACACAATTGGAGAGGGGGTGACATTCATAACACCTTGGGCCATATGGAGATGAAATGGTTCCATGTTATGGATAGTTTCATACCCAATGGTCTCAGCAAAGATTTTGAAGTCCATCACTTTTTATAGAAACATAGAAACATAGATATTGACGGCAGATAAGAGCCATAGGCCCAGCAAGTCTGCCCGACCTTACCTAACAGTATAAACTTATCTAGTTCGTAGGATAGCCCTATGCTTGTCCCATGCATTTTTAAAGTCCCCCACAGTGTTTGTTGCTACTACCTCTTGAGGAAGTTTATTCCATAAATCAATCACTCTTTCTGTAAAGAAGTGCTTCCTCAAATTACTCCTGAATCTACTACCCTTTAGCTTGAGCTCATGACCCCTTGTTCTTGAATTTTCCATTTTATGTAAAATACCCACAGCCTCAGTTTTACTAAACCCTTTAATGTACTTGAAAGTTGCTATCATATCACCTCTTTCTTTTTTTTTTTGTATAATTTTTATTGAAGTTCAATTTACGGCATACAAACAAAATTTCCAATGCGGTCAATACAGAAAGGATTAGAAAAACAGTTCCAACTGTACACATCAAAATTATAGAACATTGATGAAAACAAACAATAGACATCCTATTTGCCGATTAGGCTAAGAGCCTTCCAAACAATAAATAAATGGGACCACTTTTGGACCTCACAAAATGAAAAAGATGATAAAGCGTTAGAAGGCTCTTCCGGGCATTAGGGGACCACTTTTGGATCCCAAACAGTGAACTTCAGTTTTCTTAATTTATAAAGTCTATAGGAAATAAAACTGGTTACCTTGCATTTTCGGTGCAACAGAAGGTATAATATAAGCTTAGATTAGGGTGGTAATTAACATATGAGGTGATAACCACTATGGAGGTACTATTCCCGAATGGAGATAGCATGGTGGAACAGACAATCAGAGACTCGACTGGAAAACCATGGTAATCAGCCCTGCTGAATAGAATATAGTGATTAGAGTCTCTACCGTGGTAATTTGTAAGAGTAAATGCTAGGGGGGAGTTTATGTTACGGCATAGGCAAGATGAGCCGTATGGTTAACCCTCCTAAATCAGGAGGTATATTGTGTGTGTGGGGGGGGAGGTGGTAAGATGAGTACTTTAATTAAACTATATAGCGTAGAAACCTTTTAAATTGTAGGGTATCGACTATATATAAGTAAATAAGACGACCCTCGAGGGTTTGTGGTATATGTTGGCAACTAACAATCAATGTTAACTGTGGGAACGTCATTTAACTGCTAAGATTGTACTTGTATAGTTAGCCCTGTCGAAGCTCTCATCAAGGTAAATGGGATAGAGGATTAAAGCCGAGAGAGTCTGACCTAGCGGGGCTGTGCAAGGTGACGAGGGATAAAATAATCCTATACAGTGCCTACCCTCTTAGAGATATATATCAATGAGCACAGGTCTATAGTAAGTGCACAAAGTAGTAGAATCATAAACAGATGATACAATATTTGATTAGGGGCTGAAGATTACCATATCTGTTTTTATTTTTAAGACTGACTAAACTAAGGTCCTAGATGCAAACACACGCTGAGAAAGAAAAAAAAAAAAAAAAAAACTGCATTTCTATGGCTCAGTTATCTTAGGTCCTATCCTCTGGGTATGGGCCCTATACCCAGCAAGAATGCAGACACAATTTTAATTTTAGACTTTTGGGAGTACAGTACAAAAAGTCAAACTTCAAGGATGTGCTCATTGAACTTATAAATTAAAGGAGATCAACTAAGATTTGAAGGAAGACCATAGCAGCAGTCTAATATGGTCTAAATAAGGATATCCCAGATTGTGTCATAACACATTGAACTAGGCTTCTCCAATCCCCTTATATCATACGTGTAAATCAGTACAAAAGCTCAGCAACCTGTGAACTTGGGTGTAGAAACTCCTGAGGGCAATGGCTCCTACTGTTATGGCAATATTGGGCACATAATATGAAAGCAGTTAAACATCAAACACTTAGTAAACCAATGTGAGATAACAGTCTAATGGAAGAAAACTAGCCCATTTGAAGCATTTTTTCAAATAACACATCTTTAAGCAATAATTATACGTGATGCCTTTTACAGTGAGCTAATACAGTGGCATACACAGTTTAATAGATAGATGAAATTTTTAGCTGAGAGGACTTCTAGGAATAAATATTTAGTTTATGATTGGGCTGTCTGTTAGTAGTTCTATAGGAGCATGTAGATCATGGCACAGTGTGAAAAACAGTCAATGCAAGTGTCCCTAATAAACAACGGTTTTCTTGGGAGCAATGTCTCTAAATTTAGCCAAGGCCTTTTTTTTGACACAATTTGGGAGCCCCACACCAGGACTTTAGAGTTCCAGGGCCAATAAAGCTTACTTTTGTAGGAGAGAAGGCTGTGCGGTGAATCCGAAGACCGGAAGAGATTAGGAGTAGCTGGGCTGAATCAGAGTTGGAATTGCGTGTTGTCGCTTCATCCTCTGCTATCATCTGGTGAAGAAAGGGAGTCTCTGACATTGATGTAAGGGATGTCCTCGGCACCATAGTGAGGGATCCATATTGGAAAATCAAAGTCACGGGTAGCATCACAGCGATCTTTTCCTCCTCACGCGGCAACATAGGTTTTGCGGCCCTCTGGCGCCACGCTGCAATAGCGTGGTCTACAGTATCCCACACCTCAAAAGCAGCGCCTGCAATTTCAGAGAGGCCTGATCGCCCAGCAGTAACCTCTCTGTCAATGGTGCCTGCTTGTTCTACACGCTCTAGCTTTATCTCAGGAGTGTTCATCGGGAGAAGAGTGCGCTCAAGGCGTGCTGCCTGTGTAGTCATTTCTAGTTGGGGCGTGGAGTGTTTAAATGCCTCGCGGCAGACATCCAAAAGATTGTAGATCTCCTGCATAATACACTCTGGGGTTTCCATATTTAAGCAGAGGGTATAGCAATAAGCTTAGGTCGATCCCCACGCTCCTCCTCAGATCGTCGCACAGGCCGCAAGATGGCTGATCCCCGTGGCTGATTTTGGCCGCAGGCAAACCCAACTGGGTCGGGAAATCCCTTTAACTACACCAGACACTCTGCAAAATTGAATATAGGGATCCTCTAGACGTTCTCATCTACAAAAATGTTCACAAGTTAGGGCTAGAACGGTCATTTAGTTTGTATTTAGCACAATGTAGAAAGAGCTATGAGAATGTGCGACCGCTCAGCTACTAAGTTGGCTCCTCCCCTCATATCACCTCTTTCCCTTCTCTCCTCTAAGCTATACATATTTAGGTCATTGAGCCTATCCTGGTAAGTTTTATTTTTTAGACCATGTACCATTTTGGTAGCCCTCCTTTGCACAGATTCAAGTTTGTTAATATCCTTCTGAAGATATGGTCTCCAGAACTGCACACAATACTCAAGATGAGGCCTAACTAATGATCTATAAAGTGGCATAAGAACCTTACTATTTCTGCTGCAAATACCTCTACCAATACATCCAAGCATTCTGCTAGCCTTACTCGCTGCATTACTACATTGTTTACTAAGTTTTAAATCATCTGAAATAATAATTCCCAAGTCCTGTTCCTCGTCTGTAACAGTCAGTAAAGTGTCATTGAGTCTGTAATTAACATTTGGATTTTTCTTCCCTAAATGCATTATTTTACACTTTGCTGTGTTAAACTTTAGATCCCAGTCGTTTGTCCAATCCTCCAATTTTTGTATATCACTTCTCATTTTGTCTACCCCCCCTGGAACATCCACTCTGTTGCAAATTTTTGTATCATCTGCAAAGAGACATACTTTCCCCTGTAGCCCTTTGCTGATATCGCAGATAAATATGTTAAACAAAACAGGCCCCAGAACTGACCCCTGAGGAACACCACAAGTAACAGCCCCCTCTGCTGAATGAACTCCATTTACTAAGACACTTTGTTTTCTGTCCTTAAGCCAGCATTCCACCCAGTTCACAATTTTTGAATCTAGACCAAGGAGATATAGTTTGTGAATAAGTTTATTGTGTGGGACGGTGTCAAATGCTTTGCTGAAATCTAGATATGCAACATCAACTGCTCCTCCCTTGTCTAATACTTTTGTTACATAATCAAAGAAGTCAATTAGATTAGTCTGACATGATCTCCCTGAAGTAAAACCATGCTGATTTTGGTCCTCTAAATTGTTTGTCTTTATGTAAGTCATAATTCTTTCTTTTAAGAGGCTTTCCATTAATTTCCCTACTACTGAAGTTAAACTAACTGGCCTGTAGTTGCCAGATTCTTCTCTACTGCCCTTTTTATGAAGGGGTATTACATTTGCTATTCTCCAATCATCTGGGACAGCTCCTGTTAATAGTGACTGATTAAACAGATCAGTTAATGGGACAGTTAGCACTGATCGAAGTTCTTTTAAAACCCTTGGATGAATATTATCAGGACCCACTGCCTTTGTAACATTTATTTTTGATAATGCTAACAAAACCTCATCCTCTGTAAAAAGATTACTGTTAAGCTTGTTTCTATTTTGCGTAGCATCCCTTAATGTAGACATTGTATCTTCACAATCTTTAGTGAAAACAGAACAGAAGTAATCATTGAGACAGTCTGCAATCTGCTTATCTCCTTCTATTATTCTACCATCAACTGATTTCAATTTTACTATTCCTACCTTATTTTTTCTTCTTTCACTGATATATCTAAAGAATGTTTTGTCCCCATGTTTTACTGACTGTGCTATCTTCTCTTCTGCATGAGCTTTAACCTTCCTAATTAACTGCTTAGTCTTTTTTTGTTGGAGTCTCCATATTTTCATATCATCATCTGCTTGTGTGTGTCTATAATTTTTATAAGCTATCTTTTTGTCTTTACAGCATGTGCTACTTCTTTGGAAAACCAAATTGGTTTCCGCTTTCTTTTACTTTTACAGACATGTCTAATACAGTGTGCGGTTGCATCTAAAATGGCACCTTTCACAAATTCCCACTGTTCTTGAACCCCTGTAATAAGAGTTTTACCCTTTAAATAGTTTTTTAGGTATTCTCCCATTAATGAAAAATCTGCCGTCCTAAAGTCTAAAACTTTCGTTTTAGTCTGGGTGGACAGTTCCTGCACATGAATACTAAACCAAACAGATTGATGATCACTGGATCCTAAGTTCTCACCTACAGACACATCTGAAACTGTATCACTGTTTGTAAGTATTAGATCTAATATAGCTTCCTTACGAGTTGGTTCCTTGACTAATTGTTCAAGTGATTCCCCTAGCAGAGATTCAAGAATATACCTGCTTCTAGCCGATCTAGCAGAAGGAATCTTCCAGTCTATATCTGGCAAATTAAAGTCCCCCAGTACTATAACCTTACCCTTCATGGTCATTTTGGTTATTTCATCTAATAACAGATTGTCCAGTTTTTCATCCTGCAATGGAGGCCTATATACAACCCCTATTCTAAAAACATTTTTATCTCCAATTTCCAAAGTCACCCAAATACTTTCCACCTCATCATTTGTTCCTACAATTTCAGTAACCTTTATATTTTCATTTACATACAAAGCAACTCCTCCACCTTTCTTTCCTACTCTGTTCTTTTTAAATAACCTGTATCCAGGTATGACTATGTCCCAGTCATGCAAATCATTGTACCATGTTTCTGTTATAGCTACTAAATCCAAGTTGTCCCTAGTCATTATTGAAATGAGTTCAGGTAATTTATTTCCTAAGCTGCGAGCATTTGTGCTCATGGCACGAAGAATTTTTCTACTAGAATTTCTAGAATTGTTACTTGGACTAACAGTTTTGGCATGCTGTGGGGGGCAGGTGGATATATTAATGCTACCCCCCTTTATTAGTTTAAATGATTTTCTAATAAAGTATTTGAACTCCTCTCCCAGATACTCTGTTCCTTTAGCATCCAAATACAAGCCATCTCTCCTAAATAACCTAGTATCTTTCCAAACAGAGCTATAATGGCCAATAAAACCAAATCCTCGTTCCCTGCACCACTTATCTAACCAAGAATTAAATGTTGTTATCCGCTCCATCTTTCCTGCTTCCTGGTCATACACAGGTAAAATAGCAGAAAATGATAGAGTTGATGCCACAGTCTCTAAATGATTACCTAGGTCACAAAACTCTTTCTGAACAGCAGCAACATGATTACTAGCCAGATCATTTGTTCCTAAATGTACAATCACATCTAACTGACTTCCCTTTCCTGCTGCCTTAACAATTCTCAAAATACGATTCTTATCCCTTATTTATGAGAGTCTTTACATGATAGGTATCTTCTGTACTATAGAGGTACAGGTATTCAATATATATTTGTATTTATTTTTCACAATGTCTTCACATTAATTGGATTTTATTATGCTCACGAACTGATAATATACTCTTATATACTGTCTAGCTAGATACATTCATTGTATGTAATTGTTTCCGATTTACACTTAACAAATGTTTCCATATATCATTAATTATGTATCAAGTTGCCAATGGTTTGTTCATATTGCCAGTTTTGGTTCTATATTCACCTTAACAATCATGGCGGACAAGTCTTTACACACTTCCTGGTTTTATTAAAATATGCTGTATAAAGGACGATTTTGACATGCACACTTTATTCCTTGTCAAAGCTGCAAGTTGGTCAGCGAAACGTACATTGGAAATTCTTTCCATCACTGTGTCAAAACATGCCAGTTACGCTCAGGGCGGAGTAATACCTAACCGGTCGAGGATTGCGGTTGATAAGCGGTTAAGCTTCTGCTCTCCATCCGTATCCATCTGGTGTACAGGTTAATTCTGGACAGTGACAATTGACTGTTTTCCTGTTGGATTCCTTTGCACAATTGTGTATACTGAGCATTTGTGACGTTTTTTAACATTTTATTAAATAATTATTTTTTAACCAATTTTGTTGTGGGATACTGTTTACCTACCAGTATAAAGTAGGTGTGCGCATCATATAGAGCCTGCATGAGCTTCAACAAATGTGAGTAATCATTCATCCTATTACCATATCGTATCCCGTGAGTTTACAGAGTTACAGTATTTTGTGTTACCTTTTATTTCATTTGAGGACCACCTGAAGATTCAAGTCCCAAGGAAATTTCTTCCAGGAACGGACATATCCTTCCATCTTTTATTGAACATTTTATTGAATTTATTTTTCACATTTATTTCAACTTTGTTTTACTTTGTGAATTTTTTGTACACTTTTTCTTATATTTCTGGTATAATGCTTGTGCAATGCTAAATGTTAAATGTATGCTGTCCACCCGTAGCAATGTCCAGCAATGTCCGCTAGATAAGTGATAAATAAAGCCCTTAGTATTGAGGTTAAAAAATGAAGTTACAGGTAATCGTGCTCTTTGGAGTTCAAGGGGTTGCAAAATTATCTGTAAAATCACTGCTGCAAAAGTGACTTCCTTTCCAGGGTTATATTATGGGTAAGAAACTCCAAAGCAGAGACTAATGACTACCTACTGGTCATTAGTAATAGGCGCAAAGCAGTGATTTTAACACACACATAGCAGTTTGTTGATCCCCTTGTCTGTGGGTAAGTCATAGAATAACATTTACAAATCTGTGGTTATTCTCCCATTTACTCCCACAAACATTGAAGTCTCAATTCTTATATAAAGTGTTAGAAAATGAAGTGACTGAAAAAGTGACACTGTACATGAGTAGTGGCACTTTTTTCTAGCACCATATTATATATTTTCTAAAAGATAAAGGGACAGGTGGCTTAAAAAAACTTAGCTACAGCCCAACAAAGCTAACAAATGGGACATTTGTATAGATTTTACTGTACATCCTGTTGCAATACAGGTAGTCCTCAGTTTACGCCGGGGTTAGGTTCCAGAAGGAATGGTTGTAAATCAAAACCGTTGTAAATTGAAACCCAGTTTATAATGTAAGTCAATGGGAAGTGAGGGAGTTAGGTTCCAGGCCCCTCTCAAAATTGGCATAAGTAACACCTAATACATTATTTTTAAATCTTTGAAATGAAGACTTTAAATGCTAAACAGCATTATAAACCTAATAAAATAATCACACAACACAGAATATATAATTAAACTTAGTTAATGAACAAACACATTTGCTAAACAGCATTATAAACCTAATAAAATAATCACAACACAGACTTTACTTGCATTTTTCTGCAAACAGTTCTTTCTATGCATTCCAATCTGGACTGATTTATAGACAGGAAGATCTTGTTCCTTTGCAAGCTGCTCGATAGCTCAGGTCTGGTTAAACTGATTAATTTCAGCTTGCTTGGCTTGCATATCTTTGCTGCAACACAAGCGGACAGCTCCACCTACTGGCTATTTTAATCAATGCACTGCTTCTCAATGCTTTTCAATAGAAGTCACATGACTGAAAAAAAAAGGTTGTTATTCTGAAACGGTGCAAATTGAACCGTTGTAAACCGAGGGCCACCTGTACTGGCCTGTAAGACTCAATACTGGACATATTGCACCTCTACCTGTCAGATTTTGCATTACAGATACCTTCTTACTGTCTATGTTCACATCTTTCTGAGACTTCTAGGCTCAACCCCCTTTTTTGGGATTTCTGCTGGAGGGTTTTTTGAGAAATAGGGCTACAAATTACATTGCTGTAAAAAATAAAACCACAACAGAATTTTCATAGCAGCCTCATTTTAGCAGTCTGGTCAGACTTCTATTTCACTAAATAATATTGACTCCTAGAGATGTGCACTGGAAATATTTTCATTTTTCATTTTGTCCGAAATTCTCTTTTTGTTAAAGGGACATAATACTTTTATGCTAAATCACTTAAAAGTGATGCAGCATAACTGTCAAAAGCTGACAAAAAAATATCACCTGTGTAAAAAAGGAAGATATTTTACCTCAAAGTATCCTCAGCTCACCAGAGTAAGTGCTGTGTAAACAGTTATACTTCAGTTGCTGTCCAGCTGCAGGGAAAAAAAAAGAAGAAAAGAAGAAATGAACAGCAGCCAATCCTGAACTGTGATCTCATGAGATTTTATAGTAAACTTTCTTAAACTTAATAGGGACATAACAAGTCCCTAGTCCCTTGCAAGTCCTGGGACAGGCATACTGATTTGCTGCTTAAACTAATTTACAATGGGGTGTGAATGCTTAGGACATTTTGAGATAAAATATCTTTCTTTTTTAACATAATGATGTTAAGGTGATATTTTTACAGCTATGCTGCACTACTTTCACGTGTTTCAACATTTGGGTATCATGTCCCTTGAATTGTTTTTTTGTTGTTGTTGTTTTAATTCATTTTTATTCATGGTCAAGGTAAATTTATAATGAATCTTGTTTGAAAATGTAGTTTCAAACTAAAATAGTAATTCTGAGAAACAGTGCAGATTCTTGCCATTTTTCTTTATCTGAAGCTGTAATGAGCTATATTTGCTTTAATTTTGTCATTCTATGTAATCCTTAAACTTATTCTTTTATTTATACATCTAATTTGTGTGCACTGCACAGAATTAGTAGTATAATGTACATACGTAACATTACTATACTGAAAGTGCATGCTTCTTTTTCTTGGTATCCTTTGTTGAAAAGCATACCTACAGGTAGGCTGAGGCTCAGAAGCAGGAAGGGAGCAAGCTGATTAATGGTTGCTGTACATTTAAGCCTCTTCTCATTGGCTAAACAATGTGTTTAGCCAGCTCCCTCCAAGTAGTGCATTGGTGCACCTTCAGCAAAGGATATCAAGATAATGAAGCAAAATTGGTAATAGAAATAAAATGAAAAGTTGTTTACAAATGTTTGCTCTTGCTCTAAATCATGAAAGAAAATATTTGGGTTACTAAGTGTAAACCAGGCACCCGCTTAACTATGCAACAAAATGGTTAATACATTTTTAAAATGAAAACTACTAACTTATTTAAAAAAACATAATTTATGTAAGAACTTACCTGATAAATTCATTTCTTTCATATTGGCAAGAGTCCATGAGCTAGTGACATATGGGATATACAATCCTACCAGGAGGGGCAAAGTTTCCCAAACCTCAAAATGCCTATAAATTCACCCCTCACCACACCCACAATTCAGTTTAACAAATAGTCAAGCAGTGGGGTGATAAAGAAAGGAGTAAAAAGCATCAACAAAGGAAATTTGGAAATAATTGTGCTTTATACAAAAAATCATAACCACCATAAAAACGGTGGGCCTCATGGACTCTTGCCAATATGAAAGAAATTAATTTATCAGGTAAATTCTTACATAAATTATGTTTTCTTTCATGTAATTGGCAAGAGTCCATGAGCTAGTGACATATGGGATATCAATACCCAAGATGTGGAGTCTTCCACTCAAGAGTCACTAGAGAGGGGGGGAATAAAAGAAAAACAGCCATATTCCGCTGAAAAAATAATCCACAACCCAAAAAAATTAGTTTATTTTCACTTTTGAAAGAAAAAAAACTTAAATCAAAAGCAGAAGAATCAAACTGAAACAGCTGCCTGAAGAACTTTTCTACCAAAAACTGCTTCTGAAGAAGCAAATACATCAAAATGGTAGAATTTAGTAAATGTATGCAAAGAGGACCAAGTTGCCACTTTGCAAATCTGATCAACTGAAGCTTCATTCTTAAAAGCCCACGAAGTAGAGACTGATCTAGTAGAATGAGCTGTAATTCTCTGAGGCGGGACTTGACCCGACTCCAAATAAGCTTGATGAATCAAAAGTTTCAACCAAGAAGCCAAAGAAATAGCAGAAGCCTTCTGACCTTTCCTAGGACCAGAAAATAAAATAAATAGACTGGAAGTCTTCCTGAAATCTTTAGTAGCTTCCACATAATATTTCAAAGCTCTTACAACATCCAAAGAATGTAAGGATCTCTTCAAAGAATTCTTAGGATTAGGACATAAAGAAGGGACAACAATTCCTCTACTAATGTTGTTAGAATTCACAACCTTAGGTAAAAATTGAAAAGAAGTCAGCAAAACTGCCTTATCCTGATGAAAAATCAGAAAAGGAGACTCACAAGAAAGAGCAGATAGCTCAGAAACTCTTCTAGCAGAAGGGATAACCAAAAGGAACAACACTTTCCAAAAAATTAGTTTAATGTCCAAAGAATGCATAGGTTCAAATGGAGGAGCCTGTAAAGCCTTCAGAACCAAATTAAGACTCCAAGGAGGAGAAATTGACTTAATGACAGGCTTAATACAAACTAAAGCCTGTACAAAACAGTGTATATCAGGAAGTATAGCAATCTTTCTGTGAAATAAAACAGAAAGAGCGGAGATTTGTCCTTTCAAGGAACTTGCAGACAAACCCTTATCCAAACAATCCTGAAGAAACTGCAAATTCTAGGAATTCTAAAAGAATGCCAGGAGAATTTATGAAAAGAACACCATGAAATGTAAGTCTTCCAAACTCTATAATAAATCTTTCTAGAAACAGATTTACGAGCTTGTAACATAGTATTAATCACTGAGTCAGAGAAACCTCTATGACTTAAATCTAAACATTCAATTTCCATACCTTCAAATTTAATGATTTGAGATCCTGATGGAAAAATGGACCTTGAGATAGTAGGTCCGGCCGTAACGGAAGTGGCCAAGGCGGGCAACTGGACATCCGAACCAGATCCGCATACCAAAACCTGTGTGGCCATGCTGGAGCCACCAGCAACACAAAAGACTGTTCCATGATGATTTTGGAGATCACTCTTGGAAGGAGAACTAGAGGCAGAAAGATGTAAGCATGATGATAACGCCAAGGAAGTGTCAGCGCATCCACTGCTTCTGTCTGAACATCCCTGGACCGGGACAGGTATCTGGGAAGTTTCTTGTTTAGATAAGAGGCCATGAAATCTATCTCTGGAAGACCCCACATCTGTACAATCTGAGAAAAAACATCTGGATGGAGAGACCACTCCCCTGGATGTAAAGTCTGACGGCTGAGATAATCCTTCTCCCAATTGTCTACACCTGGGATATGCACCGCAGAGATTCGACAGGAGCTGGATTCTGCCCAAGCAAGTATCCGAGATACTTCTTTCATAGCTTGGGGACTGTGAGTCACACCCTGATGATTGACATAAGCCACAGTTGTGATATTGTCTGTCTGAAAACAAATGAATGGTACTCTCTTTAGCAGAGGCCAGAACTGAAGAGCCCTGAAAATTGCACGGAGTTCTAAAATATTTATTGGTAATCTCGCCTCTTGAGATTTCCAAACCCCTTGTGCTGTCAGAGATCCTCAAACAGCTCCCCAACCTGAAAGACTCGCATCTGTTGAGATCACAGTCCAGGTTGGGCGAACAAAAGAAGCCCCTTGAACCAAACGATCGTGATCTATCCACCATGTCAGAGAGAGTCGTACATTGGGATTCAAGGATATTAATTTTGATATCTTTGTATAATCCCTGCACCATTAATTCAGCATACAAAGCTGTAGAGGTCTCATGTGAAAACGAGCAAAGGGTATTGTGTCCTATGCTGCAGTCATGAGACCTAAAACTTCCATGCACATAGCCACTGAAGGGAATGACTAAGACTGAAGGTGCCGGCATGCTGCAACCAATTTTAAACGTCTCTTGTCTGTTAGAGACATAGTCATGGACACTGAATCTATCTGGAAGCCTAAAAAGGTGACCCTTGTCTGAGGAATCAAGAAACGTTTGGTAAATTGATCCTCCAATCATGTTTCCAAAGAAACAACACTAGTTGATTCGTGTGAGATTCTGCAGAATGTAAAGACTGAGCTAGTACTAAGATATTGTCCAAATAACACCACAATACCCTGTTCTCTGATTACAGATAGTAGGGCACCCAGAACCTTTGAAAAGATTCTTGGAGCTGTTGCTAGGCCAAATGGAAGAGCAACAAATTGGTAATGCTTGTCTAGAAAAGAGAATCTCAGAAACTGAAAGTGTTCTGGATGAATCGGAATATGAAGATATGCATCCTGCAAGTCTATTGTGGACATATAATGTCCTTGCTGAACAAAAGGCAGAATAGTCCTTATAGTCACCATCTTGAAAGTTGGTACTCTTACATAACGATTCAAAATTTTCAGATCCAGAAGTGGTCTGAATAATTTTTTTTTCTTTGGTACAATGAATAGGTTTGAATAAAACCCCAAACCTTGTTCCTAAGGAGGAACTGGCATGATTACCCCTGAAGACTCCAGGTCTGAAACACATTTCAGAAAAGCCTGAGCTTTTACTGGATTTACGGGGATGCGTGAGAGAAAAAATCTTCTCACAGGAGGTCTTACTCTGAATCCTATTCAATACCCTTGAGAGACAATGCTCTGAATCCAAAGATTTTTGACAGATTTTATCCTAAAATCCTTGAAAAACCCTAATCTGCCCCCTACCAGCTGAGCTGGCAAGAGGGCCACACCTTCATGCGGACTTAGGGGCTGACTTTGGTTTCCTAAAAGGCTTGGATTTATTCAAATTTGAGGAAGGCTTCCAATTGGAAGCAGAATCCTTGGGGGGAGGATGGAGTTTTTGTTCCTTATTCTGACGAAAGGAACGAAAACGGTTAGAAGCCTTAGATTTACCCTTAGGTTTTTTATCCTGAGGCAAAAAAACTCCTTTTCCCCCAGTAATAGTTGAAATAATAGAATCCAACTGAGAACCAAATAAATTATTACCTTGGAAAGAAAGAGATAGCAATCTAGATTTAGATGTCATATCAGCATTCCAAGATTTAAGCTACAAAGCTCTTCTAGCTAATACAGCTAAAGACATGGATCTAACATCAATTTTGATAATATCAAAAATGGCATCACAAATAAAATGATTAGCATGTTGCAATAATCGAACAATGCTAGATATGTCAGAATCCAATTCATGTTGCGCTAAATTTTCCAACCAGAAAGTTGATGCAGCTGCAACATCACCCAAAGAAATAGCAGGTCTGAGAAGATGACCTGAATATAAATTGGCCTTCCTTAGATAAGATTCAAGCTTCCTATCTAAAGGATCCTTAAAGGAAGTGCTATCTTCCATAGGAATAGTGGTACGTTTAGCAAGAGTAGAAAAATCCCCTTTGGGGATTTTTTCCCAAAACTCTATAGATTTTTCTGGTAAAGGATACAATTTTTTAAACCTTGAAGAAGGAATAAAAGAAGTACCTGCTTTATTCCATTCCCTAGAAGTCATATCAGAAATAGCCTCAGGAATGGGAAAAACCCCTGGAAAAACCACAGGAGGTTTAAAAACAGCATTTAAACGTTTATTAGACTGAACGTCAATAGGACTGGTTACCTCAATATCCAAAGTGATTAGCACTTCTTTTAATAAAGAACGCATATACTCTATTTTAAATAAATAAGTAGATTTGTCAGTGTCAACATCTGAGGAAGGATCTTCTGTTTCAGATAGATCCTCATCAGAAGAGGATGAATTATTATGTTGTTGGTCATTTGAAATTTCATCAGCTAAATGAGAAGTTTTAAAAGACCTTTTACGTTTATTAGAAGGTGGAAATGCACACCAAGCCTTCATAATAGATTCAGAAACAAATTCTTTGAAATTTACAGGTATATCATGCACATTAGAAGTTAAAGGAACTGCAACTGCCAATGTACTATTACTGATAGAAACACTATCTGCATGTAAAAGTTTATCATGACAACTATTACAAATGACATTCGGTGGAATAATTTCTACAATTTTACAACAAATGCACTTAGCTTTGGTAGAACCAATGTCAGGCAGCAATGTTCCAGCAGAAACTTCGGAGACAGGATCAGATTGGGACATCTTGCTCAATGTAAGAGAAAAAACAACATATAAAGCAAAATTATCTATTTCCTTAAATGACAGTTTCAGGAATGGGAAAAAATGCAAAAGCATAGGCCTCTGATAGAGAAGAAAGCAAGAGGTAAACATCAATGGGGTATAGAAATAATGAAAAAATTTGGCGCCAAGTATGACGCACAACGTAACGTAAACTTTTTGGCGCCAAAAATGACCGGAAATGACACACTTGCGTCAATAATGATGCCGCCGTGTGAAAGGTCTCAGCGTCATGTATGACGCCGGAAATGACAAAGTTGCGTCATAAACATACTTTTTTTCGCGCCAAAAATGTTTACGCCAAAAATGACGCAATAAAGTTTAGCATTTGACGCACCCATGGGCCTAATACCCGCAATTAAAAGAAGTAGTCAATTTGAAAAAAGACTAAACCCCAGGTAAGAAATGCATTTCTTAAAATGTTTACATTCCCAAATATGAAACTGACTGCAGAAGTAAATACATGAACCTGACTCATGGCAAATATAAGTACAATTAAAATAGAGAACAAAAAACTGGCACAGTGTTTATAAACTTAGGAATTACAAAAGGTATAGGTAACCTTGGTGCTGCCCCTATTGGTTATACTTAAGTCAAGGGTAGGGAAAAGATGGGACAGAAAGAGGGGTTTATAGCACTCACATTACTATTATAGTGACACCCTGTATCTAAACAGTGGATAGAGTAATGATGAAGGGTAATTAAAAACAATTAAAGTTTATTGGGTTAATTAAAACTAGAGGGGATCACACAGTTCCCCAAACACTATACCGTGCAAAGATAGATAATGGAGTAAAAACACAAAAAGCTAAGCCAATTGACGTACCAAAGCCCTGGGGTATATGCCCCCCTGTATTCCTGGCCGATAACTGGATACTTCGGCTTCAGGTGACAGGAGCAGAACCCCAAGGCAGAGAATTGGTACGAGTGGCTAGATAAAAGAAGAAATAGAATCCCTAAGTTACAAGGGACCTAATGGGTTCAGAGAACCCCAAACAAACGCGTTTCGGTCGTGGAGCCGGCCTTTCTCAATGTTTAGTGCAAAAAATAATCAAGCCGAATGTCCGAGAGCGGCTTCTATTCATACCCCACCCATATCCTAATTGACCAATCAGGTAACTGTCTTCTACACACCCCTGTTCCTCGCCAATCAGAGTGCTGTACAGAGCAAACCCGCCTCCCTTGTATTTGGTGTAATGTGCTTCGACAGATCCGTGTTCATTGTGTGAAGTTACAATATAGGCACATAGTTATAATAGAGTCAAAGTCGAGGTTTCACCAAAAGCATCACTGCAATTGTATACATAACTAGTCCCCGAAGTACACCGCAATATGTATTCAATTTAAATATCAGAGTAATACCTTATCCCTGATTGGTTTAGCCAAAAGACGGGCCATTGTTTCATTGGTAGGTGTCTATATGTAAACGCCTTATTAAATATACGCCCTCTGTTTTGACAGTTCAATCCTTCAAGGGGGAAGTGTATAAACGAACAGCTAGAATTAATACAATTGGTACATGATCTAGTTGTGAGTTGTAAATTGTGTATATTTATAACATCATCTATCACAGATCGACTTCGTCAGGTAACGCACTATAGATGCAATGTTGGACGTGTGTCTGTCACTCAAAGTGCTGTGTAGAGCAAACCCCGCCTTCCTCATTTATGTTATAATGTGCTTGAGCGGGTTCGTGTTCGCTCTATCAGGCAACATTGACGGCACCTAGTTTTAATATGGTCAAGATCATAGTCTCGAATGAAACACCTGTACAATTGTATACATAATTAATCCTCAGAACAACCAGCAATATGTATTTAAATGAAACAATGGAACAATGCCTTATCCCTGATTGGCTTTGCCAAATGACGGGCCGTGACTTCATTGGTTAGTGTCTTTGTGTAAACGCCTTTTTTATATAGATACGCCCTTAGTTGTGACTGGTCAACTTTTCAGGTATAAGTGTATGAACAATCAGCTACCGTTAATACAATTTTTACCGTATTCGATTATGAGTTGTATTTCGTGCATAGTTATTTCACCACTTTTCACTGATCGACTTCGCCAGGTAACGGGCCATAGAAGTGTTGTTTGGCATGTATATGTCAACGCCATTTATAAACACGCCCATTATTTGGATACTTCTGTCATTTGCAAAATAGTATATATTCAATCAGGTTACACTAAAAGAATTGTTACATAGTCTCATTAAAAGTCATGTCTTGTTAAACGTGTTAATCAAGCAGTCATAAATAAGGTATGGTAAGTATACCCAGTATCTAATCCGATCATATGGAGTACAAAAATATGCAGAAGCATTTTGTAATGTCATCAGACGGTTTTAACCATCTCATAATGACATATCAAATACATCGCCCCACATTAATCTTTAATAGTACATTAGCGTCAGGGCCTACAGTAAAATACAGTATTCACTACATAAACGGTAAACCATCTAAGCAGATAGTATTATTTATAATGTCACGAACCTGTCCAGATAGGATTAAAATAAAATATTAGTGGGTTGATGAAGGAGATGACGATACATAATTAAATGTGCACCTATTGAAGCATCTTATTGTGTACACAGATATTATAGTGAGGTATAATTAAATGTTTAATCATAAATCACTCTATATATCACTATCACAGACACAGCGGGTGATCAAATGTATTTGAACTATCACAAGTATAGTTGCATAATCAACTTAAGAACCTGTCTCAAAGAATACTCAGATATTACCCCTTTCTGGATGCACATGTTAAAGACAAAATAGTACTGCTAGTTCATGGCATTCTCAGATTTAAGTTCAAGTTTCATACCATTTGCTCTATTATTCTCTAACATGTTATAAGTACACCCAGAAATTGTTGTATTCGTTCATACCAAATGGCATTACTGTATTGAGTCTAAAAATCCATTTGGATTCCTTCTTAAGAAGTGCATCCTCGGTATTCCCACCTCTGATTCCTATTTTAATGGTTTCAAGTGCCCAACATTTGAATCCTTGGGTTTTACCATTATGTTGTTCACTGGTAATCTTCTTACCATTTTCTACATCTCGAGCTGCCAACCTAATATTACTGAGATGCTTCGTCATCCTAGTGCCTAGACTTCTTGTAGTCATTCCCACGTATAACATGTCACATTCACAAGATAGGCAATAGATAACATTCATAGTTTTACAATTAATGTGGCTTTTAATAAACCATCTCTTGCTGAATCTATCAATTACATATTTTTTCTTCTGCATGTGTACACATATACTACAATGTCCGAATGCTATAGATCCTTTGTAAAGTGGTGCCTTTTTAGCATTGCAGTTGAAATGGCTAGTAGTTAAGCAATCCCTAAGATTGTTAGCCCTTCTATACGTGAAGAGAGGTTTATCTGGAATGATAGTATGTAATACCTCATCACTTTTAAGGATATGCCAATGTTTGCTAGTTATATTAGACACTGTTTGGCTTTGGCTCATGTAGGTGGATATGAATCTGAGTGGGTCAGATGGTTTAGTCTCTTTGGGTTTTAAAAGTTCACTTCTGTCTTTATTAAGTGCTCTATTGTAGGCCCTTGCTAGTGCCTTTTTTGAGTACCCTCTCTGTAGTAATCTCATTTTTAAATCATTTGCAGCTACCTTAAAGGAGTCTATATCAGAGCAATTACGACACATTCTCAGATATTCTCCAAATGGTAAGCTCCGGATCGTATTTGGGTGGTGGAAACTATCTGCCCTTAACATGTTATTAGTTGATGTCGGTTTTCTGTAAGTTTTAGTCACAAGGTGGGCATTAATGTTACTAATAGTAAGGTCCAGATGACATCTCTATAACTACCAATTCTATCCTTGTTACGTGTGACGTAGAATCTCTTTATACCAGCATTGACACTGTATGGGGATGCAGAGCTGTATCATACTATCTATCTAAAGAGATTGGTCTATCAAATGAAAACAAGGAATTTTTGATTGAATTATTAGAGTTCGTCCTTAGACATAATTACTTTGTCTTTGACGATAGATTTTATTTACAGACTTGTGGAACGGCAATGGGGACTTTGTGTGCCCCCACATATGCCAACGTGTACCTGGGCTGGTGGGAGGAGACCATAGTGTTTCATGAATCTATGTCTAGATTTACATCTTGTGTCTTCCACTGGTCCAGGTACATAGACGGCATCTTCTTTGTATGGGAGGGATCTAGTGAACTACTACTAGAATTTGTGTCAGTTCTAAATCAAAACCCCCTAGGACTATATCTCACAATGAACAGTGACAATTTGAAAGTGGAATTTCTGGACCTTACTATTAGTAACATTAATGGCCACCTTGTGACTAAAACTTACAGAAACCTGACATCAACTAATAACATCTGTTTCCACCATCCAAATGCGATCTGGAGCTTACCATTTGGAGAATATCTGAGAATGTGTCGTAATTGCTCTGATATAGACTCCTTTAAGGTAGCTGCAAATGATTTGAAAATGAGATTACTACAGAGAGGGTACTCAAAAAAGGCACTAGCAAGGGCCTACAATAGAGCACTTAATAAAGACAGAAGTGAACTTTTAAAACCCAAAGAGACTAAACCATCTGACCCACTCAGATTCATATCCACCTACACGAGCCAAAGCCAAACAGTGTCTAATATAATTAGCAAACATTGGCATATCCTTAAAAGTGATGAGGTATTACATACTATCATTCCAGATAAACCTCTCTTCATGTATAGAAGGGCTAACAATCTTAGGGATTGCTTAACTACTAGCCATTTCAACCGCAATGCTAAAAAGGCACCACTTTACAAAGGATCTATAACATGCGGACATTGCAATATATGTGTACACATGCAGAAGAAAAAATATGTAATTGATAGATTCAGCAAGAGATAGTTTATTAATAGCCGCATTAATTGTAAAACTATGAATGTTATCTATTGCCTATCTTGTGAATGTGACATGTTATACGTGGGAATGACTACAAGAAGTCTAGGCACTAGGATGACTGAGCATCTCAGTAATATTAGGTTGGCAGCTTGAGGTGTAGAAAATGGTAAGAAGATTACCAGTGTTGCTAAACATTTTTTAGAACAACATAATGGTAAAACCCAAGGATTCAAATGTTGGGCACTTGAAACCATTAAAATAGGAATCAGAGGTGGGAATACCGAGGATGTACTTCTTAAGAAGGAAGCCAAATGGATTTTTAGACTCAATACAGTAATGCCATTTGGTATGAACGAATACAACAATTTCTGGGTGTATTTATAACATGTTAGAGAATAATAGAGCAAATGGTACGAAACTTGAACTTAAATCTGAGAATGCCATGAGCTAGCAGTACTATTTTGTCTTTAACATATCATCAACATATGACTAGTACATCCCGAAATTATGTGCACCCAGAAAGGGGTAATATCTGAGTATTCTTTGAGACAGGTTCTTAAGTTGATTATGCAACTATACTTGTGATAGGTCAAATACATTTGATCACCCCCTTATGTATATACAATTCTCGGACACCTTAGTTACATTGCTGTGTCTGTGATAGTGATATATATAGCGATTTATGATTAAACGTTTAATTATACCTCACTATAATATCTATGTACACAATAAGATGCTTCAATAGGTGCACATTTAATTATGTATCGTCATCTCCTTCATCAACCCACTCATATTTTATTTTAATCCTATCTGGACCATCTTCAATCTAAGAGCATGATACTCTTTCCCCATATATTTTCCTCAAGCAATAATACATTTATATTATGACTTGTTAACTAATTATATATAACTAATCTTAGATATTGGTAAAAAAATCTCTATTTGCCTGTTTGTATTTATATCCTATTTGTGGACAGGGTCCTGACGTTATAAATAATACTATCTGCTTAGATGGTTTACCGTTTATGTAGTGAATACTGTATTTTACTGTAGGCCCTGACGCTAATGTACTATTAAAGATTAATGTGGGGTGATGTATTTGATATGTCATTATGAGATGGTTAAAACCGTCTGATGACATTACAAAATGCTTCTGCATATTTTTGTACTCCATATGATCGGATTAGATACTGGGTATACTTACCATACCTTATTTATGACTGCTTGATTAACACATTTAACAAGACATGACTTTTAATGAGACTATGTAACAATTCTTTGAGTGTAACCTGATTGAATATATACTATTTTGCGAATGACAGAAGTATCCAAATAATGGGCGTGTTTATAAATGGCGTTGACGTATACACGCCAAACAATACTTCTATGGCCCGTTACCTGGCGAAGTCAATCAGTGAAAAGTGGTGAAATGACTATGCACGAAATACAACTCATAATTGAATACGGTAAAAATTGTATTAACGGTAGCTGATTGTTCATACACTTATACCTGAAAAGTTGACCAGTCACAACTAAGGGCGTATCTATATAAAAAAGGCGTTTACACAAAGACACTAACCAATGAATTCACGGCCCATCATTTGGCAAAGCCATTCAGGGATAAGGCATTGTTCCATTGTTTCATTTAAATACATATTGCTGGTTGTTCTGAGGATTAGTTATGTATACAATTGTACTGGTGTTTCATTCGAGACTATGATCTTGACCATATTAAAACTAGGTGCCGTCAATGTTGCCTGATAGAGCGAACACGGACCCGCTCAAGCACATTATAACATAAATGAGGAAGGCGGGGTTTGCTCTACACAGCACTTTGAGTGACAGACACTGACACACGTCCAACATTGCATCTATAGTGCGTTACCTGACGAAGTCGATCTGTGATAGATGATGTTATAAATATGCACAATTTACAACTCACAACTAGATCATGTACCAATTGTATTAATTCTAGCTGTTCGTTTATACACTTCCCCCTTGAAGGATTGAACTGTCAAAACAGAGGGCGTATATTTAATAAGGCGTTTACATATAGACACCTACCAATGAAACAATGGCCCGTCTTTTGGCTAAACCAATCAGGGATAAGGTATTACTCTGATATTTCAATCGAATACATATTGCGGTGTACTTCGGGGACTAGTTATGTATACAACTGCAGTGATACTTTTGGTGAAACCTCGACTTTGACTCTATTATAACTATGTGCCTATATTGTAACTTCACACAACGAACACGGATCTGTCGAAGCACATTACACCACATACAGGGGAGGTGGGTTTGCTCTATACAGCACTCTGATTGGCCAGGAACAGGGGTGTGTAGAAGACAGTTACCTGATTGGTCAATTAGGATATGGGTGGGGTATGAATAGAAGCCGCTCTCAGTCATTCGGCTTGATTATTTTTTGCACTAAATATTGAGAAAGGCCGGCTCCACAGCCGAAACGCGTTTGTTTGGGGTTCTCTGAACCCATTAGGTCCCTTGTAACTTAGGGATTCTATTTCTTCTTTTATCTAGCCACTCGTACAAATTCTCTGCCTTGGGGTTCTGCTCCTGTCACCTGAAGCCGAAGTATCCAGTTATCGGCCAGGAATACAGGGGGGCATATACCCCAGGGCTTTGGTACGTCAATTGGCTTAGCTTTTTGTGTTTTTACTCCATTATCTATCTTTGCACTGTATAGTGTTTGGGGAACTGTGTGGTCCCCTCTAGTTTTTAAATATCTTTATTTTTGTGTGCAACTTACAAGTGGTAAGAGATACATACATCAAGTTTCAAGTGCTGCCTGATTACAAGTCAAGGAATACCATAAAATACAGATCGTATTTCCTAGCATTCACAACAATTAGTACAGCTCCTTAATGCAAAGAACAACCTGAAAATGCATAAGTTGGTTACCCTGTAGTGCACTTACTATTTTCTTATATATTCGAGAGAGAAAACGAAACAGACAAACAACAAAAACAAAAGCAAGAGAAAAAAAAAAAAAAAAAAAGGAAAAAGAAAGAAACGAACAAACAAAAATCTTTGAACATAAACTTGACCCTAGCCTGTGTGTTTAACTCTTTCCTCTCCTCCTCACCTCTGCTCCTCCCCCCTCCCAGGGATTCCTACTCAGTCCATCTCCCATTCCCCTCGAAGTGCCGCTTCCAGCATATATTCTGTATTTCGGAATGGTGTGATGATCAACCTACGTGTGTCAACCGGAAGTATGAGGATGAAAGGCCCCCATTTAGTCATGAAGGACCTAACCCTTTTAGCCATGTCCCCCAGACCATCTGATTGCTCAATAAACATCTGTTATCAGTTTCTGCTTTAGTTGGGTGACATTGGGTGGGTTGCGTTTAATCCAGTTCTGAAATATCAGGTGTCTTGCCAGTAAAACAATATTATACATGAATAGTTTAGTGTTTTTTGGTATTCCCTCAAAGTCTAACAACACTACGTTCCGAAACGTCCACTCCCCACTAGGTATCTGTGCCTTTGCGTTTGCCCAGTATGCCGTCATCTTCCAAAACCTAACTATTCTAGGACAGCTCCACAACATGTGTCTAATGTCTGCCTCAATTAAACCACATTTAGGACATCTGTTATCCCTTTCAGTTTTCCATTTCTGAAATTTCTCAGGTGTAACATAACTATCGTGTATCAGTTTGAAGTGTGATTCTCTCATCTCCGACGAGAGGGTGGCCAACATGACCTTGTGAATACTCTGTTCAATCTCCTCCCCTGTCACCACCTCCTCTAACATTTTACTCCAAATTTCCGCTATCTTGTTTTTGCACGTCGTGTTTGTCAGTTTAGTCATTATTTTGTACAGTGGGGAAATGGATGTAACACCTTGTGCGGCCAGTCTGATGATCTGCAAAATTAGTGTCTGATCAGTGTTCCCCCCCTCTCTGTGGAGTTTGTCAAAGTAATGCCTGGCCTGTAGGTAAGCATAGTGGTGGGTCCTAGGTAGCTCAAAAGTGTCTTTCAGACTGTCAAAAGCCTGCATGTGTTTCCCTCCTGCCATCTCCGTTTGACCTATTGTGCGTAATCCCTGTCTCTTCCACTGATAAAAGGCTTTAGATGTGATACCTGCCGGGAATTCAGGGTTTCCACACCAAGGTAGGTATGGTATTATCCTGTGGTCGCCTCCCAGCCTTTTACAGGCTAGTCTCCAGGCTCTCGCCGGTTGGGTTAGAAGATCAAGTTCTCCCAAGCATTTGGTCACTTGTGTCTGTGTCATATGTGGTATCATTTCCAGTGCCCACGGCTTAACCAGTGCGCTTTCTAGTTTAAGGTCAGTGAATTTTCCCTGTCCTGTCATCCAATCCATGACAAATTTACACTGAGCTGCCCAGTTATATAGTTCAAGGTTAGGCAGTGCCAGCCCCCCCATCTCCCGTGAGGCCGTGAGCTTAGTGTAACTAACCCTATGTTTCTTGTTGTTCCATATAAACCGGAGAACCATCTCCATAATATGTTTAAGGTCTGATTTCCTAAGTATTGCTGGCACTGCCTGGAAGAAATATAGCAACTTTGGGAAGTAGATCATTTTTATGAGACCAACCCTGCTGGACAAAGACAATGGCAGGTGATTCCATCCCTTAATCAGGTTATCTAGTTTTTTTATCAGGGGGCTGTAGTTAATTGAGTACCATTTGCGGGGGTCGGTGTGAAGTGTAATGCCTAAGTATTTAAAGTTTCCTTCTACTATCCTAAAATCATACCCTGGAATTCGTCTGTCCCCTTTTGATAATAACCAAATCAGTTCAGTTTTGTCTGTGTTAATCTTGTATCTGGAGACCAGTCCAAAATCACTGATTATCTTCATCAACTTTGGCACATTTCCATGGGGGTCCTGGATATATAGTGCCATGTCATCCGCGAACAATGAGACGTGCAGAGCAGTCTCACCGATACGCATTCCCTCCAGCGTCTGCTGAATTTTCAGTGCCAGAGGCTCTATAGCTATGTCGAACAGGAGCGGGGAAAGGCGACAGCCCTGTCTCGTACCTCTATGAAGTGTGAAAGGTAAGGTAGCTGATCCATTGATCAGAAGGGATGCCTGCGGGGTTCTATAAAGATTTGCTACAGCTTTTACAAACGCGCCTTTAAATCCCATCTTGTCAAGTGTGGTGAATAGATGTTCCCACAAGACCTTATCGAAGGCTTTTTCGGCATCTAATAATAATAGTGCTGCTTCTGTATGTTCCGACCTATTTGTTTTGTCTAGTGCTATCTGCCAGTAGTATTGGATGACAGTTTGGACCCTTCTGATGTTGAGTACCGAGGATCTCCCCTTAACAAACCCCGTTTGGTCTTCATGTATAACCGATGGCAGTACATTAGCCAATCTATTTGCCAGAATTTTTGTTAGGATCTTGTAGTCCTGGTTAAGTAAGGATATGGGGCGATATGATTGCGCTAGGAGGGGGTCTCGTCCCTCTTTCGGGATAATACTGATGTTAGCTTCAGCAAATCTAGGGGAGGGAGTGACCGTGTCATTCAATAAACCATTAAACAACCGTGCCAGGGTTGGGCCTATGTCTGACCCCATTATTTTATAAAATTCCGCCGGTAAACCGTCCGGTCCTGGGGTTTTTTCTAATGCTAAGTCTTTGATTATTGCTAGTATTTCCTCAGGCGTAATAGGTCGGTTGAGAGTCTCTGATTGGGTCTGATCTATTGTTGGTAATGTCACCTGACTCCAGAATCTCTCTTTGTCACTAGGTTGTATTTGTTGTGTTGAATAAAGTTCTTTGTAAAAGTCAGTAAATGTCTTCTGGATGTCTGCCTCCAAATTGAGAACTGTCTCTCCCTGTTTGATCGCTAATATGGAGTCCCTCTTCCTGGTCAGTTTCGTAACTCTAGCTAACAGTTTTCCCGTTTTACTCCCAAACCTCCAGTGTCCTAGCCTGGGCCTTGTTAGCCTGCTGAAGGATGTAGTTATCTCTCGTAGTCTTAACTTCCTTGTATCTAAGTCTATTGGTGAGGTTGGGATTTCTAAGGTATTTATTTCTGGCATTCAGAATTTGCGCCAATAAGAGTTCTGATTTAGCTTTACTTTTTTTTTTAGTGTTCGCAGCGTAAGTGGATATGGCACCTCGTAGAACCGCCTTAGCTGCTTCCCAAAATAACAGAGGACTACCAATATGTGCTTCATTAAGTTCTACATATGTAAACCATTCCCCTAGTATATGTCTATAGAAGTTAGGGTCTTTGTATAGATACCTTGGGAATACCCATCTATTAGTTGTTCCCCGAGAATGCCCTATTTGGAGTTTTATTGCTACTGGGGCATGATCTGAGATCGTTATTGGGTCTATTTCTGCTGCTACTAATCTTGGGCACAAGCTCGTGGAAACTAGGAAATAGTCTAGTCTAGATAGTGTGTCCTTTGCTACTGACATGCAAGTATAGTCTTTCTGCTCTGGGTGTCTGGCTCTCCAAACATCTTGCAGATTTAACGATTTCCTAAATGTACGGATCATTAATGATTCTTTCTTGGAGTTCCTGAAACTTTGTGTCGTGACCACCTTCCTATCCGGATTGTAAAACCTATCCGCAGGGACTTGAGGTGCTATATTAAAGTCCCCTCCAATCACAAGAGGTAGCGCAGTGAACTGCACTATCTCAGCTTGGAAGCGTCTCCAGAAAAGATGCTTCTGGTTTTGTGGGCCATACACTCCCCCCAACGTGAATGTCAGTCCCTGAACCTCCATTTGAATCATTACAAATCTCCCTTCTTGGTCTGCTAGGGTTTTGGTGATAGTGTAAGTCAAATTTTTCCTAAACAAAATTGCCACTCCCCTGGCTCTCCTCTGTTCAAACGGTGTGTATATAACTTCCCCAACCCAGCTCTGCTTCAGTTTCTGGTGCTCAAGTTTCGACAAATGTGTCTCTTCTAAAATAGCTATATCAACTTTTTTGGAGTTCAAATAACGCAAAATTGATCTACGCTTTTGTGGTGAAGCTATGCCTCCCACATTCCAGCTTATAATATGTAAGTTATGCATCGTCATAGTGTAATGTCATGGGTGTATTGTATGATACCAAAATGTCCCATTTTTAGGCTCAGAAGTGGTGTAGTGTGAAGGTACCGTGATATTTGCAGTAGGCGTCTCACAATAACTTTCAGGCTGAGGACATGTTCCCAAGTTAATGGATCCCGGGGAAGGAGGAGAGCACCACGCCAGCTAACTAAGGAAAAAATCAATAATAAAATTAATAAAGAAATTAATGAAAGAAACAGAATACAAGTCAACAAACATATCTTAACCGCTAAAACAAATTGAATGATTCGGCTCATTACAGTTCTTCAGCAGCTAGGTCAGCTACTGCATTGAGACTAACCTAATAGTATCCTGCACCTTACCTCCTATATTCTAACTTAAAGTTATCTTTAGTTATTCTCCCCCTCTCCTTTCTTGGTCTCTCATTTAAATCTTAGGCTAACTGGCGTTACCTCCATATGCATGCTCCACTAGAGGGTCTCTTCACATCAGCCAGTTAGGCCAATCTCCCCAGTGTTAGCTAACTATTCCTATGGTATAAGAAGGTCACAAATGTTCTCAGCTAGGGAGGATAGCCCTTTCAGGATAAGCTAGGCCATCTAGTTGTGACCCGAATATCTGCAAAACACATGTCAGTATCCAAGTGAGACCTCTGCAATGCAAACAAGTGAGTGAAAATAGGAAAAAAAAAAAAAGGGAACAGAAAGAAAGAACAGAACAATGAAAAGCAAATATTTCTTAACAGTATCAACTTAACTCAGTATGGAATTTAAACACTAAAGATTACTGCCCAATAGGGCTAATGTGGACCAGTTTAATGGCATGATCCCCACTATGAAATTATTCAAAGTTAGTATTTTGTAGGGTGTTCTCTTAGACCCATCTTCAAATCGCCTCCTCTTATAGATTGTCAATTAGTTCAGTTGACGATGCCAGTTCTTTGAGTTAAAAGGTGAAGGAACCCTTCAAGTGTCTTTATTTGCCGACTCTTGTTCAAGTCTCAAAATTTTTTGAAGATGTCTAGGATCATCGAAAAACTTAGTTCCCTGTTGGGTTTGGAGTTTAAGTCTCGCTGGGAACAACAAGGACACAGAGCGCCCAGCCTCTATCAGAGATTTGCAATAAGGGGAGAACTCTCTTCGTCTCCTGGAGATTTCCGCTGAGTAGTCCTGAAAGATAAGGATTTTCTTCGCTTCGAACAACAAGGGGGAACACTGGCGGTAGGCTCTCAGTAGTAGTATTTTATCTTTGAAGTTAAGGTAGCGAATCATAGCCTGACGAGGTCCCCTTGTATTTTTCGGATCTTGATTGACGGTGCCCACTCTGTGAGCTCTTTCAGCTATACACGGTATATCTTCTGAACTCAGCTTCAGCAGCGTAGGTAAGGTCTTTTCTGCAAATTCCATTAAGCCTGCGCTCAGTACAGACTCTGGAAGCCCGACAATACGGAGATTGTTTCGCCGTGAGCGATTTTCAAGGTCATCAATTTTTTCCATTAACAACTTATTCTGAGCTTCTAGCGCTGTGACTTTGTTGGAATTTTCTCTTTGTCGTACTTCCCCATCCCCTACCCTTTGCTCAATGTGTTGGAGCCTGGAGGAAAATGTCTTAAATTCTGAGGACAGAGAGTCCATCCCTGTCTGCAGCTGCTCAATTTTTGGTAAAAAGAGAGCTGAGATCTGGGAAACAATAGGATTGGTCTCTTGTATAGCATCCTCTGCAGGTTCTACAGCCATGTTATCTGTAGCATGTACTTCCACCACTGCTTTTGTTCTTTTGTCCTGATGTTTCTGCCTGTTGGACATTGTGCCTGTGGTTTTAACGAAGCTTGTGTAGTATTTCTGCATGCACTGTCAAACAGTATGACTTTTTTAGTGAAATAAAAATAATATGGATGGGGGGCTCAGTCCGCTTTAATACAAAGAGAAGAGAAAAGTTCTGTGTAGTAGGGATTTTGGTATTTATGTCTCCTTACAGTTGCTGGGGTAGTTGGGAGTGATATGATATGCGGAGGGTATGGTGCATTACTTAGGTTTTATTCCATTTGCTAGTACCTTTCTATCTCTCTTAAACCTAGCAGAATCGCCAACCAATGTCCACATATTTAACTGTCTCACCCCTACTTTTGCCTTGTAAAAAAAGAGAATAACAGGTGCTTTATAAGGTCTTCCAGACGTTAGTAATGTGTCCTTTCTGAAAGTTCCAGACCCTTATCCAGCATAGTAGTTCTGCTTTAGCAGATGTCTATTCCTTAAATGAGGCCTTCCTGTTTTTAGCGTGGACACCGGACCACCACGTGGTAAATAGCAGGCTGTCTTTTATAAGACAATGTGGCTCAAGAGTCCTGAACCCAATACTGGGCCTTTGCTGAAGTGTAAGTGGATATTAGGGGTCTATTGTTTGTCCCAGCCTGCTCCCCAAGTATGTGTGTACTTTCAAACTTACAGGCCTTCTCTTCTCGATAGCGCCAAGATGGCGGCAACTCCCCGCTCACTCACGGATTCCTTGAGTCTCGGATCCAATCTGCACCGCTCCCTCTGTTATTCCGGTGGTACCGGAGAGTCTTTGAGAAGTTGTGGGGTTGCGGTGGGGTAAGTGCGTGTTCTGCCGCAATCGCGGCCCTTCTCAATTTTCCGTCTGTGTGTCGATCCGGTGGGGGAGCCGTTGACCAGGCTCCTTACTTTAGAGTGTCCGGACAGGTTTGATGTAACTCCTGTCAAGGACCAAACGTTTTGTGGGCAATTTGGGCGCAGGTTTAAGGGGTCCTCTGGATATACTAACGGAGCTCCCTTTACCTGCGACTGCTTGCTCCGCCCGCCCACCGGAAGTCGGTCCCCTTTAGTTTTAATTAACCCAATAAACTTTAATTGTTTTTAATTACCCTTCATTATTACTCTATCCACTGTTTAGATACAGGGTGTCACTATAATAGGAATGTGAGTGCTATAAACCCCTCTTTCAGTCCCGTCTTTTCCCTTCCCTTGACTTAAATATAAGTACAATACGTATATTTAGAACTTTATATAAATGCATAAAGTGCCAAACCATAGCTGAGAGTGTCTTAAGTAATGAAAACATACTTACCAAAAGACACCCATCCACATATAGCAGATAGCCAAACCAGTACTAAAACAGTTATTAGTAGAGGTAATGGTAAATTGAGAGTATATCGTCAATCTGAAAAGGGAGGTAGGAGATGAATCTCTACGACCGATAACAGAGAACCTATGAAGCAGACCCCCGTTAGGGAAATCATTGTATTCAAATAAGTGATACTCCCTTCACGTCCCTCTGACATTCGCTGTACTCTGAGAGGAATCAGGCTTCAACAATGCTGAGAAGCGCATATCAACGTAGAAATCTTAGCACAAACTTACTTCACCACCTCCATAGGAGGCAAAGTTTGTAAAACTGAATTGTGGGTGTGGTGAGGGTTGTATTTATAGGCATTTTGAGGTTTGGGAAACTTTGCCCCTCCTGGTAGGACTGTATATCCCATATGTCACTAGCTCATGGACTCTTGCCAATTACATGAAAGAAAAATGTAAACAAACAACGTGTATTTTAACTCATACAAAATAAGTTAAGTAATGTTCTATACGATAGTATACCATTATTTAAAGGGACCGTCTATACCTTATTCATCTTAAAAACTTACCTTAGATTAAGCTGCAAATATCCTCCTGCATCCTTTCTATATCATGCAGCAGTAACAGTAAAATGAGTTATTTTAAAATGAATATTGTTTCTGGCCAAATTGAAATGGCTGTCAAGCTCAGCCCACTGATGACATCACAATCTGGGCTGCATCTAGGCACTCTGTTGAATAGCATTGATAGTCTATCAAATCCAACTAGTGAACCTTTTGTGACTGGATGCCATATGCAGCCCAGATCATGATGTCATCAGTGGGCTGACCTTGGCAGCCATTTCAAAGTGACCAGAAACAATATTCATATTAAAATAACCGTTTTAAAGTTCCTGCTGCATGATATAGAAAAGGTGCAGGAGGCTGTTTGGAGCTTAATCTAAGGTAAGACTTTAAGATGACCAAGGTGTAGACTGTCCCTTTAAAGGGACAGTAAACCTAAAAAATAATGTTATATAATTCTGCACATAGTGCAGAATTATATAACATTATTTCAGTGCTATTGTTATAAAAGTTTTTTTTCCCTTTCAATTTTTTAAAAATATGCCGCTTTTACAGACCCGCTCTCTGCTGAGCGGGTCTGTATTTTTTACTCAGCGCATCGGGCCAGTTGTATAGTCACAGCCCGGCCCGACCATGCCATAGCATTAAGTGCAGCTCGCTCCTGCTCTGTCTGACAGACCCGCTCAGCAGAGAGCAGAGTGGGTCTGTAAAAGTGGCATATTTTAAAAAAATTGAAAGGGAAAAAAAGCTTATATAACAATAGCACTAAAATAATGTTATATAATTCTGCACTCTGTGCAGAATTATATAACATTATTTTTTAGGTTTACTGACACTTTAAGTCCAATAAGCAAACTTTTTTTTAAATAGTATAACTGGGGCACAGTGACATAGTAACTGGCCACTACTATTGTTATGCTGCTAACACAGTGAAGAATAACACAGATCTGAGCTTCTGAGCAGTCTGCAATAAGTTTTAAATCACCCTTTTACTTCCCTCCCTCCCCCTGAGAATGCTTATAGGCCTAGATTTGGAGTTTTGTCGGTAACGACCCGAAAAACTAACGCCGGCTTTTTTCTGGCCGCACCATAAAAATAACTCTGGTATCCAGAGTCCACATAAAGGCTGCGTTAGGCTCCAGAAAAGGAGCGTAGAGCATTTTTAACGCAGCTTCAACTCTCGATACCAGAGTTGCTTACGGACGCGGCCAGCCTCAAAAACGTGCTCGTGCACGATTCCCCCATAGGAAACAATGGGGCTGTTTGAGCTGAAAAAAAAACAAACACCTGCAAAAAAGCCGCGTTCAGCTCCTAACGCAGCCCCATTGTTTGCTATGCGGTAACCCTTCCTACGTCTGCACTTAACACTCTAACATGTACCCCGAGTCTAAACACCCCTAACCTTACACTTATTAACCCCTAATCTGCAGCCCCCGCTATTGCTGACCCCTGCATATTATTATTAACCCCTAATCTGCCGCTCCGTAAACCGCCGCTACTTACATTATCCCTATGTACCCCTAATCTGCTGCCCTAACATCGCCGACCCCTATATTATATTTATTAACCCCTAATCTGACCCCCACAACGTCGCCTCCACCTGCCTACACTTATTAACCCCTAATCTGCCGACCGGACCTGAGCGCTACTATAATAAAGTTATTAACCCCTAATCCGCCTCACTAACCCTATCATAAATAGTATTAACCCCTAATCTGCCCTCCCTAACATCGCCGACACCTAACTTCAATTATTAACCCCTAATCTGCCGACCGAATCTCGCCGCTATTCTAATAAATGTATTAACCCCTAAAGCTAAATCTAACCCTAATACTAACACCCCCCTAAGTTAAATATAATTTAAATCTAACAAAATTAATTAACTCTTATTAAATAAATTATTCCTATTTAAAGCTAAATACTTACCTGTAAAATAAATCCTAATATAGCTACAATATAAATTATAATTATATTATAGCTATTTTAGGATTTATATTTATTTTACAGGTAACTTTGTATTTATTTTAACCAGGTACAATAGCTATTAAATAGTTAAGAACTATTTAATATCTAAAATAGTTAAAATAATTACAAAATTACAAATTTTCAGATTGAGCTTGCATTCTATTGGCTGATCGGAACAGCCAATAGAATGCGAGCTCAATCTGATTGGCTGTTCGGATCAGCCAATCGGATTGAACTTGATTCAGAATATTCCTACCTTAATTCCGATTGGCTGATAGAATCCTATCAGCCAATCGGAATTCGAGGGACGCCATCTTGGATGATGTCATTTAAAGGAACCGTCATTCGTCGTTCAGTCGTCGGCCAGGATGGATGTTCCGCGGTGGAGGTCTTCAGGATGCTGCCGCTTCGCTCCGGATGGATGCCGCTTGGATGAAGACTTCAATCGGATGGAAGACCTCTTCTGGCCCGCTTGGATGAAGACTTCAGCCGGATCATGGACCTCTTCAGCCCCCCGCTTGGGCTTGGATCAGGACATCGGAGGAGCTCTTCTGGACCGATCGGTGAACCTGGTATGGTGAAGACAAGGTAGGATGATCTTCAGGGGCTTAGTGTTAGGTTTATTTAAGGGGGGTTTGGGTTAGATTAGGGGTATGTGGGTGGTGGGTTGTAATGTTGGGGGGCTTGGGTATTGTATGTTTTTTTTTACAGGCAAAAGAGCTGTATTTCTTGGGGCATGCCCCGCAAAGGGCCCTGTTCAGGGCTGGTAAGGTAAAAGAGCTTTGAACTTTAGTAATTTAGAATAGGGTAGGGCATTTTTTTATTTTGGGGGGCTTTGAAATTTTATTAGGGGGCTTAGAGTAGGTGTAATTAGTTTAAAATTGTTGTAATATTTTTCTTATGTTTGTAAATATTTTTTTATTTTTTGTAACTTAGTTCTTTTTTATTTTTTGTACTTTAGCTAGTTTATTTAATTGTATTTATTTGTAGCAATTGTATTTAATTAATTTATTGATAGTGTAGTGTTAGGTTAATTGTTGGTAATTGTAGGTAGTTTATTTAATTAATTTATTGATAGTCTAGTGTTAGGTTTATTTGTAACTTAGGTTAGGATTTCTTTTACAGGTAAATTTGTAATTATTTTAACTATTTTAGATATTAAATAGTTCTTAACTATTTAATAGCTATTGTACCTGGTTAAAATAAATACAAAGTTACCTGTAAAATAAATATAAATCCTAAAATAGCTATAATATAATTATAATTTATATTGTAGCTATATTAGGATTTATTTTAAAGGTAAGTATTTAGCTTTAAATAGGAATAATTTATTTAATAAGAGTTAATTAATTTTGTTAGATTTAAATTATATTTAACTTAGGGGGGTGTTAGTATTAGGGTTAGACTTAGCTTTAGGGGTTAATACATTTATTAGAATAGCGGCGAGATTCGGTCGGCAGATTAGGGGTTAATAATTGAAGTTAGGTGTCGGCGATGTTAGGGAGGGCAGATTAGGGGTTAATACTATTTATGATAGGGTTAGTGAGGTGGATTAGGGGTTAATAACTTTATTATAGTAGCGCTCAGGTCTGGTCGGCAGATTAGGGGTTAATAAGTGTAGGCAGGTGGAGGCGACGTTGTGGGGGGCAGATTAGGGGTTAATAAATATAATATAGGGGTCGGCGGTGTTAGGGGCAGCAGATTAGGGGTACATAAGGATAACGTAGGTGGCGGCGCTTTGTGGTCGGCAGATTAGGGGTTAATAAGTGTAGGCAGGTGGAGGCGACGTTGAGGGGGGCAGATTAGGGGTTAATAAATATAATACAGGGGTCGGCGGTGTTAGGGGCAGCAGATTAGGGGTACATAAGTATAACGTAGGTGGCGGTCGGCAGATTAGGGGTTAAAAATTTTTTTTCGAGAGTCGGCGATGTGGGGGGACCTCGGTTTAGGGGTACATAGGTAGTTTATGGGTGTTAGTGTACTTTAGAGTACAGTAGTTAAGAGCTTTATAAACCGGCGTTAGCCCAGAAAGCTCTTAACTACTGACTTTTTTTCTGCTGCTGGAGTTTTGTCGTTAGATGTCTAACGCTCACTTCAGACACGACTCTAAATACCGGAGTTATAAAAATCCCATTGAAAAGATAGGATACGCAATTTACGTAAGGGGATCTGCGGTATGGAAAAGTCGCGGCTGGAAAGTGAGCGTTAGACCCTATTTTGAGTGACTCCAAATACCGGCGGTAGCCTAAAACCAGCGTTAGGAGCCTCTAATGCTGGTTTTCACGGCTACCGCCAAACTCCAAATCTAGGCCATAGGCTATAATACACCACAGGCTTTTACTAGCTGGCTGAGAGAAACGGTCAATCTATTCTGCTGCTCCTTCCTGTTTTGCATTTATTGGATGCCTGCTTGCATCATAAAAACAGCATACACCAACCCAAAAATGAAAAAATAAACATTTTTTTTTAAAAAAAAAAATGCATTTTTATTCCCTTCTTATGGTTTTTTTTTTCATTTTTGGTTGGTTTAGTTTTCGGTAAAGCAACAAAAATAACGAAAATTGCATTTTCATTATTTTCTTTGATTTTTCTGAAAATGAATGCACTTATTTATTGATTCCAAAAGCTGGATTATAGTCCTATTATTTAGTAAGTTTCTGACCCATATATTACACAACTTTTTGATCATCGTCATTGAGTTTTATCTACTTTAAAGCAATTTCACTAAACTGAGCTTCTGTTATCAATCGTGTCTTTCATAGGTTCTATTGCAATAGGTGTCACAAATATGTCACCAATAGCATTTGTATAATGATGTATGACAGCAGAATTTTCCAGTACCATTACCTGAGCTTTCCTTGGTTGCTAGTAGACTTGTGCACAATCGAAAAATTTGGTTCGCTTAGTTTTGTTTCAAATTTGTTCATAAAAAAAATTTGGTTTGAAACATTAGTAATAATTCGGTATGTGTCTGTAATTCGGTTTCGGAATTTATTCGTGTGATTCTGAATTTTGAAATTCAGATGCATTTGAAACTGTTCCTGAATTATTATTAATGTCGGACTGAATCTTTATTATGGACCGAATCGTTATTTCTAACTTATGTTCCGGCGATTGACGAAACAAAATTATGTTAAACCCCTAAACCGACATTGCCGACACTAACTAAACCTATTCACCCCTAAACCGCAGCCCCCCTCACATCGCCAACACTAACTAAACCTATTAATTAACCCTGTTAAAATCAGCGAATAGGATTTAAGCAGCTCTCATTGCTATTGGCTGATTTGAACAGCCAATATGAATGAGAGCTGCTGAAATCCTATTGGCTGATTTGAACAGCCAATAGGAGTGAGAGCTGCTTATATCCTATTGGCTGATTTGAATAGCCAATAGGATTTAAGTAGCTCTTATTCCTATTGGCTGATTCACATTTTTCAGCCACTAGGAATGCAATGGTACCCCCAATATAAACGGGGTACCTTGTATTTCAATCCTCAGTGTGCGGCAGACGATCGCATGAAGAAGACCTCCACGTCAGATCGATGGACCTCCACCTGGACCTCCTCCCGGACTTCGGTCAGGACATCCGCCTCCATGCATCGCCGTTCTGCCTCCCCAGGGATGAAGAAGATGCCGGTCCCACAATGGATGAAGATGGAGCCACCTGGAAATAGATGCGGCCTGGATTAAGATCGTTCAAGCGGGACTTCAACAACTATGAGTACCTAAAGAGGGATTAGTGTAAGTTTTTTTTGGGTGGGTTTTTTTTTAGATTAGGGTGGGCACTCTTACAAGAGCTGAAAGCCCATTTCAGGGCAATGCCCATACCAATGCCCTTTTCAGGGCTATGGGTAGATTAGGTTTTTTTAGATCGTTTTTTTTTTATTTTGTGGATTTGGGGGGGTGGGGGTTTGTAATGTAGTGGGTCTTTGTATTCAATTGTGAGCAAAAGAGCTGATTTCTTTTTAAGGGCTATTGGTAGTTTATTACAGATTAGGTTTCTTTATTTTTGGGTGTTTTCTTTTTAAATGGGTATTAGAATAGGAATAATTTTTAATATTTTTATAATTCTTTTGTTATTTTGTGTAGTTTTTTTTCCTTTTTTTTTTTTAGAATAGAATATTTTGGGGTGTTTTTTTTATTTTTTTATTTTTTAAAAAAGGGGTAATAGAATAGGAATATTTTTTATTGTTTTGGATAATTTATTATTATTTGTAATGGTAGGTTTTTTATTTTGTAATGCTAGCTTTTAGTGTAAGGCAGCTTAGGTTTTATTTTTATTTCACAGGTAAGTTTGTATTTATTTTAACTAGATAGTTAGTAAATTGTTAATAACTATTTTATACTAACTAGTCAACCTAGTTAAAATAAATAACTTACCTGTGAAATAAAAATAAAATAAAACCTAAGCTAGCTACAATTTAACTATTAGTTATATTGTATCTAGCTTAAGTTTTATTTCAAAGGTAAATTACTTTGTATTTAGATTTAAATAGGTATTATTTAGTTAATAATTGTAACTTTAATTTAATTATATTTTAATTATGTTTAAGTTAGGGGGTGTTAGGTTTAGGGTTAGGTTTAGGGTTATGGTTAGGTTTAAGTTAGGGGGTGTTAGGTTTAGGGGTTAATATAGTTTAATTTATGTTGTTGCGATGTGGGGGCCGGCGGTTTAGGGGTTAATAGGTTTAGTTAGTATTGGTGATGTTTGGGTACGGCGGTTTAGGGGTTCATAGGTTTAGTTAGTGGCAGCAATGTGGGGGGTTTCGGTTTAGGGGTAAATAGGTTTAGTTTGTGTCGGTGATGTGGGGGGTTGTGATTTAGGGGTAAATAGCTGTAGTTTGTGTTGGTGATGTGGGGGGCGTGTGGTTTAGGGGTTAATAGGGTTAGTTTGGGTTGGCGATGTTTCGAGATGGCGGTTTTGGGGTTAATAGGTTTACTTAGTGTTGGTGATGTGGGGGTGTGGTTTAAGGGTTAATAGGTTTAGTTTGTGTCGGCGATGTGGGGACGTGCGGTTTAGGGGTTAATAGGTTTAGTTCAGGTTGGCGATGTGGGAGGAAACGGTTTAGGGGTTAATAGGTTTAGTTTGTGTTGGTAATGTTATGGGATGGTGGTTTAGGGGTTAATAGGTTTAGTTAGTGTTGGTGATGTGGCGATGTGCGGTTTAAGGGTTAATAGGTTTAGTTTGTGTTGGCGATGTGGGGGGGGGTGGTTTAGGGGTTAATAGGTTTAGTTTGTGTCGGCGATGTGGGGGGCGTGCGGTTTAGGTGTTAATAGGTTTAGTTTGTGTTTACTATGTGGGGGTGTGTGGTTTAGGAGTTAATAGGTTTAGTTCATGTCAGCGATGTTTTAGGAAGGCAGTTTAGGGGTTAATAGGTTTAGTTTGTGTTGGCAATGTGTGAGGGTTTGGTTTAGGGGTTAATATGTTTAGTTCATGTTTGCGATGTGGGGGGCATGCAGATTAGAGATTAATAGCTTTAGTTTGTGTTGGTGATGTGGGGGGTAGCAGTTTAGGGGTCATTAGGTTTAGTTAGTGTTGACAATGTTGGGGGGGGTGCGGTTTAGGGGTTAATAGGTTTAGTTTGTGTCAATGATGTTTCGGGATGGTGTTTTAAGGGTTAATAGGTTCAGTTAGTGTAGGCGATGTCGGGGAACGGTGGTTTAGGGGTTAATACCTTTATTATAGACTTAGAGTTAGTGTCGGGGAACTGCGGTTTAGCTACAATGAAAAATTACGAATATTAATAATTGATCAGAAAATTCGGAAATTAATTTTTTTGTGATTTTTTGAGATGTGCTGATTCCAAAATTTGGATGCATTCGATTCGGTGAATCGGCCAAAATTTCCGAATACGCACATGTCTAGTTGCTAGGTTGATTCATTACAAAGATCATACTACACTTCTACTTCTCTTACTGTTTTATAAGGGCTTTATATTGATAATAGGGAAGGGCAAATGTTTTGCAACATTCAAAAATAAAAACAAATTTTAACACATTTGTTTATTCATTTGTTTCGATTTTTGAATGTTTGCACAACATTTTAACATTCATTTGAATGTAATAGTATTTCTAATGCTTTCTTTAAATGATATATTCGATTAAAACATTTTTAATAATTCAATTTGAACTATGCAATATTCAAATTAGAAAATTAAAATCTATATATTTGTAATAGTATTTCTAATGCTTTCTTTAAATATAATTTTTGAATTATACAATATTCAAAATAGAAACATTTGAATTGATATATTTGTATCTATTAAGTATCAATTTACTAAATTCCCTACAACATGAACTATTTAACTTCTGAATAGTATTTGTGAAATCGAATGTTACATTCAAAATTTGAATGCGGATATTTGATTTCATTATAAACATTCAAAAACAAAAGTAACATTTGATTAACGAATTTTAATGGATTTTCATTCGTATCAACATTAGATTGTCCAAAACAAATGTCCACAGGACTATTCGTTCTACCAAACGAATTACACTTTCAGCACATTCGCCCATCCCTAATTGATAAACACAAACTATTGCAACAATTGCAACACTAAAGATTACACATATACTGTTACTAAACAATATTAAACGGGATCATAAAAAAAAATATAATGGTTACAAAAAGCAATATACTAAAACTCTCAGTCTATCCCATAATAATTATTTCTGAAAGTGCTAGCAGCTCCTCCTCAATCACAGTGGTAATATATATGGCATATCTTAAGAAGAAATGACACAACAAATAGGTGCCACAATAGTGAATTAACTTCTAGTGTTTATTATATTAAGTAGAAATAGATAAAATACACTCTTGGAGATAAAGCACCTGGATGCTAAGTTCTAAATATCATGTGCTAAGAGGGTCCCACAAGACTCTCAGCTTTCTTGATGATCTAAAACCGGCTGGCATGAAGAGAAATCATACAAAAAAGTTCAGGAGCATGTTTCGAGCATTATATTGCAAAGCATGTGTCTCTCTTTAATATCCAGAACTCATTCAAATTATTTTAACAGGTTTCATGTTACAATTTGCCTTTCTATAAGTCTTTGGGGAACCTCACAGGACTAAAGAGACTTCTTATATAATCTTGCCAGAGCATAGAAATTTAAATTATTGGGCTCTTATTCTTAGGCTCACTTAGGCCCTTATATTCAAAGGTTCCCCAGCTTGGAGAAAAATTGCAGTTGAGACTTCACAGGGGCTGAACTCACTGAATATTCAAAAGAAAATGTGCAGAACTCCCCAGCTGGGGAGTTTCCAGTGTATGTCTGAAGCTAAATGTTGTAAGTATTTTAAACAAGCTTGTCTCACTGATATGTCTTGCCAGCTGTATGCAGGTAAAGTTTGCTCAAAAATCACAATATACTTATAATAACTAACAGAAAAGTAATATATACTAAAATATAGACAAAAGCAAGTTAAACTGTAGAGAAAACATACCAGTTTAATGTCTAATTGATGCAAACAGAGCCTTTAAATCAGCCCCAGGGGTTCTCCAGTTTCCTTCTCTCTCCCATGTAAAATTCTGTATCATAGAGTGCTTCATTACTTTCTATAGAAGGCATCTGTTATCTCTACATCTGTGAAGTCAGCACTATAATCTATATCCAAACAAGAGAATGTTTGATTATCTGGCCCAAAGAAAGCAATGACGCTCTCTGGGAAACTGACAGTTTTTTAAGTTTTAATTTACATAAAAGACATGCAAAGTTAAATCTAATTTGTAAAAGATATACAAAGTATGATCCTAATTTGTTGACGATGCACAGCAACTGTGAAGGCATAGTCAGAATTTGTAAAATCCCAATCCTAAATACACTGCTGAAGAAAATAGAAAATAGAAGTGCAAATTTTAAATATAATAATATTTAAGCTGAAGGGGGAAGTGTTATAAAATAGAAAGTACAAAGTGTAAATGCAGCAGAACTGTCATGTCATGCAATGCTATATTGCAATGGGATTGTCTCCCATTCACATACAGAAATGCAGGGAACAGTACCCTTAGAGAGTTAAAGCAAAATTTGCCTCTTGAAAATTTCACTAGGAGTTCTGCAGTGCTAGAGGATCATTTTAGAATATTTCACCTGAGCAGAGAGGTTTTGAATATCAGGACCAGAGAGACAGAACTGCTTCCAAGCAAACAATTGAAGAAACAACATTGTCAAATGTAAAATAATTATGAAAACAGACTTCTCACATCTTTTATTAAAATTAAAGGAAGGGTAACTTTTAATGTTAAAAAAAATAGCTGTTTGACAATTCTTTATACAGGGAGTGCAGAATTATTAGGCAAGTTGTATTTTTGAGGATTAATTTTATTATTGAACAACAACCATGTTCTCAATGAACCCAAAAAACTCATTAATATCAAAGCTGAATAGTTTTGGAAGTAGTTTTTAGTTTGTTTTTAGTTATAGCTATTTTAGGGGGATATCTGTGTGTGCAGGTGACTATTACTGTGCATAATTATTAGGCAACTTAACAAAAAACAAATATATACCCATTTCAATTATTTATTTTTACCAGTGAAACCAATATAACATCTCAACATTCACAAATATACATTTCTGACATTCAAAAACAAAACAAAAACAAATCAGTGACCAATATAGCCACCTTTCTTTGCAAGGACACTCAAAAGCCTGCCATCCATGGATTCTGTCAGTGTTTTGATCTGTTCGCCATCAACATTGCGTGCAGCAGCAACCACAGCCTCCCAGACACTGTTCAGAGAGGTGTACTGTTTTCCCTCCTTGTAAATCTCACATTTGATGATGGACCACAGGTTCTCAATGGGGTTCAGATCAGGTGAACAAGGAGGCCATGTCATTAGATTTTCTTCTTTTATACCCTTTCTTGCCAGCCACGCTGTGGAGTACTTGGACGCGTGTGATGGAGCATTGTCCTGCATGAAAATCATGTTTTTTCTTGAAGGATGCAGACTTCTTCCTGTACCACTGCTTGAAGAAGGTGTCTTCCAGAAACTGGCAGTAGGACTGGGAGTTGAGCTTGACTCCATCCTCAACCCGAAAAGGCCCCACAAGCTCATCTTTGATGATACCAGCCCAAACCAGTACTCCACCTCCACCTTGCTGGCATCTGAGTCGGACTGGAGCTCTCTGCCCTTTACCAATCCAGCCACGGGCCCATCCATCTGGCCCATCAAGACTCACTCTCATTTCATCAGTCCATAAAACCTTTGAAAAATCAGTCTTGAGATATTTCTTGACCCAGTCTTGACGTTTCAGCTTGTGTGTCTTGTTCAGTGGTGGTCGTCTTTCAGCCTTTCTTACCTTGGCCATGTCTCTGAGTATTGCACACCTTGTGCTTTTGGGCACTCCAGTGATGTTGCAGCTCCGAAATATGGCCAAACTGGTGGCAAGTGGCATCTTGGCAGCTGCACTCTTGACTTTTCTCAGTTCATGGGCAGTTATTTTGCGCCTTGGTTTTTCCACACGCTTCTTGCGACCCTGTTGACTATTTTGAATGAAACGCTTGATTGTTCGATGATCACGCTTCAGAAGCTTTGCAATTTTAAGAGTGCTGCATCCCTCTGCAAGATATCTCACTATTTTTGACTTTTCTGAGCCTGTCAAGTCCTTCTTTTGACCCATTTTGCCAAAGGAAAGGAAGTTGCCTAATAATTATGCACACCTGATATAGGGTGTTGATGTCATTAGACCACACCCCTTCTCATTACAGAGATGCACATCACCTAATATGCTTAATTGGTAGTAGGCTTTCGAGCCTATACAGCTTGGAGTAAGACAACATGCATAAAGAGGATGATGTGGTCAAAATACTCATTTGCCTAATAATTCTTCACTCCCTGTAGCTATCTCATAGCATGCCTGTATCATTAGGTTAATACATTTATAATGATACATACCATATAATTTGGCATGTACAATGAATACTTTAAATTAAGTGTATCAATGCAAAAGTATTAACCTGATCAAACAGCCAAGTCGTCTTTTTCTATCAGTACAATAAAATGACTGTTTATTTTGAAACATGACAGCTTACATTTGAACTGATAAAATAGTAAGGTCTACAGGCATTGCATTTTTACAAAATAAGACTACTGAGAAAAACCTCAGACACATCCCTTTTCATCCACTCACCAAGGCTTTGAGACTCATGTTAGAAAAAAAAGATATGGTACAATTTGAATTGTGTACATTTTTGTAAAATAACATTTTATTTTCTATTTTAAAACTACATTGTATATTAAAGGGAAGTGAAACACACATTTTTTTCTTTTATGATTTAGATATTTCAGACTAGATGAGCACATCAGGTGAGCCAAAGATAACAGGCAGCAACCAATCAGCAGCTAGCTTCCAGGACTGCAAGTTGAAAGCAAGAACTTGCGCGCTAATACAACCACAATAATGTATCCCTCCATAGAAGTCAATGGAGCGTGAAAAGTGGGAAAAAATATATATGTAAAGATATATAAATATTTATATAAAGATATACCTGAGACATCATATCATTTATCTGAACCTTTATAACTTATTATTGCAATATTTTGTTTTTACATGGTGTTACTATGAATGTAACTGTACTAACAGTGTAACAGCTAACCAGAGCTACTAACTGAATCCACATTAAATTTAATTGCGCTCAAGCTAGCGTGTTTACTTTTAACTTTTAATCCATGCACTACTTCCGATGCTCACAAACTCCAGTGATAAACCACTTATAGCTTGCGCTGAACATTTAGTATGCCACTCGTAATCTACCCTCTGACTTCAGCTTCAGTGAAGTCTGAATTACAATTTCTCTCCAAGCAGGAAAATCTTTGATCATCAGACCCTAAATCACTATAGAAAAACAGACATGTAAATATTTTTCAGTTAAAAACATTTACATAAACCATTTTAGAAACATGTTTCTAATGTGCTATGATAGTAATAATTCATTTTTTCAATTGCTAGTGATTCTCGTTTTGTGTGCAAAATATCATTTAAAGACACCTCATATAACTATAGGAGTTAAAGGCATTAAAACCCACTAACCAATCTGTGGAAAATACAGGTGAAGCCATTCTCAATCAAAACCATGATCAAAGCCCCTCATCAACCTTTCAACCATTGGCAAATGGTCAACTGTAAAAAAAAAGTTGTATTAAGAAAAGAATCCTTAAAAACTGAGGCCTCTTTTCTGATGTCTTTACATTTAAATAGTTAAAATGTCAACAATATGCAATAATTATGGTTCTTTCCAGACAAACATAATAAGCTCTTGGATAGCTGTGTTTGTCTAAATGTCACTTGAAAAATACAGCTAGGTGATGCTTGCCCCATTAGCTTTCGGTTGCTAAGCATCTTAACTATGTATTTAAATAAACTGTGAAAGGAATACGCTGTATGTAAAGCCTTAGAAGTGTTGATATGCTAGTGAAATAGAAAAAGCATTAGGTAAACAGAACAGTTTTGAATAGAAGCAGAAATGTCATGTGTTTTAGATTATATTTTATTTTGAAATTTAATAAAACTTTTTAGTTTACAATATTTAAAGGTAGTGGAGGCTCCTCCATATGGTCAAGGCCCCACCATTTTTTTGTGTGGAAAAATATAGTTATCACAAGTAGTATATTGTCTGTCCAGGAAAGGACCCTAAGGTTGGAAAGTGACTTTAGTAACACAATCCAAGCACAGATGGTAGGACATGACTAAATAGTAGTTTGGATCACGTGTGATGTCCAAGCACTATACTCCAATATACCACATGATTTAGGTCTGTCAGCAATTAAAAGTTATTTAGAACAGGATATTTACTTACCCCCTTTATAAAGAAATTTTATTTTATCATTAATTGCATATATTTTAGACCATAATTATTTTATGTTCCAGGATGAATATTATCTACAAGTGAGAGGGACGGCCATGGGTACCAGGTTCGCCCCAAGTTATGCAAATCTTTATATGGGGTCATTCGAACAATGTTACATCTATGACTCCACCTTTGGGGCGAACCTGGTATTCTATGGCCGTTATATAGATGATCTAATCCTCGTGTGGAGAGGTAATATTTCATCAGCAGAGCAATTTGTGGCACATTTGAATAAAAATGATAGGGGACTATAATGTGCTAGTGTAATAGACACTAAGACTGTAGTCTTTCTTGATTTAAACTTGATATTTGGAGAAGATAAAATTATTTCCAGTACCCATTTTAAAGGGGTGGACTGTAATAGTTACCTTGATTTTACAAGCAGTCACTATCACCCTTGGAAGAAAAATGTGCCCTATGGCCAATTCAAACGGGTACGTAGGAATTGCAGTAGACCGATTATGAGACACAGGGGCAGATCCTAAAAGAGAGATTTAAAGAGAAAAAATATCCCCAACATATTATTAATAATGGATATGAAAGGGCTAGGAATGACAATAGAGATTTATATTTTCAACACAATAAAACCAATAACAAAACATTAAAAATACCAATAATGGTTTGATGTTCATAACTGAATATAATTGCAATCATGAGACTATCAAACAGATTATTTATAGACATTGGAATGTTCTCATGAAAGATCCAATACTTGGACACGTGATAGAAAATAAGCCCACCATTGTTTTTAAAAAGGCACCAAACTTGAAAAGTATATTAGCACCCAGTAAAATAGTAAGAAATAAAATAAATCATGCCAAAAGTAAGTCAGCCCAACAAAATCAAAAGAGTAATATAAATTCAAATAAAAACACTTTTAATATACACACAAAAGTAAGAAAGGGTAGCTTTAAATGCAATAACAAAAAATGTAAGATGTGTGATTACATTACACACAATATTTTTTCTTTTAGATCTAATACCACTAACAAAATGTATCCAATTGGGAGTAGGATGACTTGTGCATCAAATTATGTGATATACTTACTCTCTTGTTTCTTTGGGTGTCAGTATATAGGGCGCACCTGTAGGCGCCTTAGTGTCAGATGGTCAGAACACCATAGAAATATAAAAAATTACTTTAAATTACACAGTGTACCCAGACATTGTCATCAGAAACATAATGGGGATACAAATTGTTTTAAGATCACTCCCATAGAAAATATCCCTAAATCTGATTTATATAATCGTTTTTTCCGACTCAGACAGAGAGAGACCTTCTGGATATATAGACTCCAGATGTTACATCCAGTTGGTCTCAACATGAATATAGATTTGGCAGCTTTCCACTAACCTATTTATCAACAATCTTCAAACTGTTTCAACTTTGTACTTAAGATTAGTTTAGTTATGGTAGTTATCAAATTCCGGTGGGAGCTTGGCAGCATCCACTGTCTGGATATAAGAGGGTGTGTGGACATTTTCAAGTTCTCTATCAACAAACAGTATTGTTATCACCATTGCGGCTATCATCATTTTTTCATGTCTGAGAGTCTTTTTTTGTATATCAATTCAATTATGAATTTTGAAAATTACCTATAATATGATAAATGTCTTTAGCAATATTAGATCAATTGTAGACAGATCTGCTAATAACAATATCATCTTGCAGTTTTCATCTATTATGTATCAGACTAATACCTGTTTTATTGTTGGTTAAATCTATTTTTAGGGGATTGTAATATCTCGCAGCTATAATAGCGAATATATCTTGAGAATGGGATTATTATAAACTGTGTGTAAATATAATTTAATTGTGTTGCTAATATGTTTCAAACCATCACTGATATCACATTGGCTTTTGAGGTTATGAATAGCTAGTATTTAGCACTAAGTTTTATAGAAATGTATCTTGTTAATCTGTGATATGACAACATTGGTAATAGGGGAGTGTCTTACAAAGCCGTGATTTTATTGGTCTAGAGGGGTATTTATACAGCAGGTGTGTGCAAAACATTATTATAGCCTGATGAAACTGCTCTGTGCAGCCGAGAAACGCGTTGTTGGTTTCTTTTAAAACTTTTAATAAATTGTTTTAATATACCCCTTTGGAGTCCTTCCCTGTGAATTTGTTATCAAGTTCCCATGTCCGGTGGATTTTTGTTGTCAGCGCTATTCGCCCTGTGGTTCCTGTAAAGTACTCACTGAGTACGGTCTTTCTGCTGTGATCCCAGAGGAGGGAGTTGTGTACCCAGGCTGACTGTGGATTGGTTGAGTGGCCATCCGGAGTAAGGCGTGGACGTGTTCCCATACCCGATTGGTCGAAGGGCCCCACCTGAAGTTCTGGAGAATTTTGCCGAGTGTTTGTATGCCAGGCGACGAATAGGTCCCGGTCTGCTGTTTCTGGCACAATTCAGTGCCGTCCCGTCTGTGAGTATTATTACCGCCGCTTGCTGATATTGACTCTGTGTTTACGATATCACCCTATTGGCACCTCTTTGTTCCTATCTAGGAGTGGTTTAAATAGTAGTTTAGAGATTAAGGCAAAAGCAAAGTTGGTTTCATGGCCAGGGGTCAGCAATGTGCAGGCAAAGGCAGTACAAAATTGGCAGGCAAAGAAATACACAGTTCAGGCAAAATATCAAAGGCTTCCAGACAAAGGCAGGCAGAATCAAGATCCAACAGAATGGTCAAGAAAACAAGCAAAGTTGGCAGCAGAGATAAACAACAAGCAGTTCTCAGAAGAAACACACCTAGGAATAGATCCTATACACATGTAATTACAGGAAGATAGAAGCTTGCTTAAATAGGATGTTGATTACATAACTACCTGCAGCTGGCAGGCAGATGGAGCCAGATAGCAAGCCAGAGCAGGTAGAAGAATAATCAGATCAAATGTTGAGCCAGAATCCTCCGATTGCTTAGAGGAAAAACAACCCCGGATCTGCTCCAGGCACTAACAATAGTTTATTGAAAAAGCAACTTATAAGTTTAGTGTTACAGTTTGGTAGGAATGCAGATGCGGTGGGGGTTTAACTCTTTATGTTGAAATAATATTTAAACAACTTATTAATAAATTTAACATTTAAGTATTTCAAGATCTAAAGGGGGCAGTTGTTTTTGGAAATGTGCTCCAGTTGAGAGCACTTTAGTCATGTCCAGTGTGGCCCTTTAATATATTTCCTGCATCACCTTTTTATTTGTCATATGGCCATTAAAGTATAGATGTCTGAAAACAGAAAAGAAAAAAAAAGTATTCCAAACACCTCTTTGGATAACAGCATCGGCGCAGGGTTACACCACGTTGAGGATGTTATAAGGCCATGTTTGTGATGCAGCAGAAGGCAGAGAAGACCGAAGGCAAAGTGGAGATGGAGAACACAAAGAAAAAGAAGAAGAGGGGGTTGTGGGAATCTTAACATTTCCCTTGCTGGCTCCAGGCTTCAAATAACACAATGTTTAAAGCCAGGAGTGATTCCTCTGGTGGAAAGCATTATAATTGATTGGAACTAACAGTGACTGATGGCGATTGACGATATGTGCTATGCCATGTGCACATTATTGCATGGCCGGGGATTCCATGGCTTCTAATTTGTAATTATTATTAATTAATTTATTTTGTATAAAGATTTTTATTCTCCCTCAGTTTAGCATGTAGTGTAGCACCACACTAGCCAGTCACTGGCTAGTTGTTAGGTAAATTCAGGGAGGGTTTTGCCACCCATAGCAGTCAGAAACTGATCCTGGACTGGTAGTAACTGTACACATGAGACTTACTGACATGTTCCCTCCTCTAACAGTCAGAGCACAGATGCATTGAAGTAAGTTTGAACTTTCTCTTGCTTCCCATCTGTGCTCTGGTATTGTCTACTATTCTTCACACTGAGGCCTAGTGAGCCATGATGGCATTTAGTTGCTATGTAACCAGGTGCAGGGTCTGTCTCGGCATCCCATGTGTAGAGACACCGAGACCAGTCTACCAGCAGCTGCGGCTGCAACTCTCTAGGTGCGTGCAGCCGCATGCTGCCTAGATTTAAAAGGCCAGTCACTAATTGCAGGAACTCCCACCTGAAAGGCGCAGGTGTGGGAATCCCTATAAAAGGCTATTAATTAGCTAACTCTTTACTGAGTTATTGCCTAGGAAGGTCCTTATTTCCTGGTTCCTGCTCCTTATCTGAAGGTCCCTACCTATGTATGCGTATCCTGCTACTGAGACCAAAGACCTCTGCTGTAATACTTGCATATACTTATCCTGCTGCTGAGACCAAAGAACTCTGCTGTGATACTTGGGTATGCTTATCTTGCTGCTGAGACCAAAGACCTCTGCTGTGATACTTGTGTATGCTTATCTTGCTGCTGAGACCAAAGACCTCTGCTGTTATACTTGGGTATACTTATCCTGCTGCTGAGACCAAAGAGCTATGCCGTGATACTTGTGTATGCTTATCCTATTGCTGAGAACAAAGACCTCTGCTCTGATATTTGTGTATGCTTATACTACTGCTGAGACCAAAGACATCTGCTGTGATACTTTTATATACTCTCTTGTTCCTGGACATTTCACAACATACCTCACCAACAGTACCCACTGGGTTCTGTGCTTGCTGAGAGACTTGTGCTTAAAGTTTTCATTGTAAAGACTTTATCTGGTTCAATATTGATTTACCTGTTTCTGCATTATATTTCTCTAGTAAAGTTTATTCAAGAAAATACTTTCTTTGTTTTAGTTTTCCATTCCTGCATACTGAATTCCAGACTCCTCCCTCCTCCCTCCTCCTCACAGGTAGTCATGTTGGTTGTTAGCTGCCTTGCAACAAGGTGCAGGGGACCATCCTGTGGCCGGAGAGCCATGGCAGTGAGTGGAAAATACAAAGCAACACTAGGGTACATAATTCCTATGTCTTTGTCTTCTATGCCAGCTTTGCGCAATTGTGTAGCTAGTGTCAGGGCAGCATTCCAGTAGAACTGCCACCATTACAAAAACAAACTGCAACAGTTGTAAAAACTATTAAAATGGTGGCTCAGACAGCTGGTGGCCTATTCTCTCAGTGAATCCCTCTAACCAAGCATGACTAGAGTACAATAGTTTAAATGGGAAGAGCCATCTGAGGGGTGGGGTTTTATTAAAGGGGTATGGTCTAGCACCCCCATTTTCAAAATGTACCAGCCACCACTGTTTAAAGCCATATACATTTGTATCTGAGTGTATCATGGGGAATTACAATGCATTTGTTAATTTATACATATTGAATTGGATAATGATTTAAATTATGTTTCATGGTGATAAACTTTTTATGTCCGTATTGCATCTGTTGCACGTCAAAGTGTCATTTCACCCATCCCACAGTAATTGAAGGTAGTCATAATTTCTCAGTGGCTACTGGTTAGGTTTTTATTTTTTACCTTTGGCTGTAGATTTCATTTTTACCAAGAAGATACCTGTGCAGAACACGGTATTAATAACCACTAAGATTTATACTTAGAATTTGTTTTACATTTGAAAAAAATAAGTTGAATTCTTCTTTGATTTATTTGATGCTATGTTACTTGGTCACTAAGAAAGTTGTTGTAGTATTGAATGCCCAGTCTGTAACATTTATGACCAGATTATGCTGCACGATAAGGAAGGAGACAAAAATCTGAACATTCTCTAAACTAAGAATACATTGCTACTGAAATGTCATGCTGATAATAAAATGTCATTGTCAGGTTAAGCCATTTTTTATGTACAAGACAAGATTTTATTCAGCTGTACTCTAGCTGATTTTTCTATATGTCCTGTTTAGTTAGTAAAACAAGGATAATATAATATAGTTTAATTGTGCCCCAGGATATAGTTACATTTTAGTTTGTGATATATATATATATATATATATATATATATATATATATATATATATATATATATATATATATATATATATATATGTATGTAGATTTAACAAGCAGTGGATGCTGCTATATACCCCTATAGATTCCGGCTCGCTGGAAACAGAAGTCTGCTAGCGGCCACGAATGTGCAGGGGGTGGCATTGCTCAAGCATTTCACTTGAAATGCTTGTGCAACATTAAATGCCGACAGCGTATCATGTCCGCCCTACAAATGATAAATTGGCCCAATATAGTGGTTTAAAAATAATTTCAATTTTGGTTAAAGATGTAAATTAATTATATTTTAGATAATGTTCATCAGGAAAATACACTTCTACACAGATAAGTTTTACATATGCACTAACAATTACTAAACTGATTCACTGCAGAAGGTAAAATGTATGGACTCTGTTTACGCACATTAAAGGGACATAAAAGCCAAAATTAAAAAAAAATTATACAGAAAGAGGGCAAAATGTATTAGGCAGTCTAAGCAATGCAAGAAGCAGTGGCCAACAGATCACTGCTTCTTACACTCTCTGCCTCCGTTGAGGTAGCAGATTGAAATCCCCCAAACACACGTGTTCTCTGTGATTGACAGGCCCCTATCTTGTGTGAGTGGTTGTATGAGAGAAAGGGGTGGCTCAAGCTAATATGTAATGGTACATTCAGGCAGTGGACATACAAGGTCAGCTGCCTGTTTGTTGTGAAGCCACCTGGACGGGTTGAGAACCTTGTTCACACAGCTTTTGATACATGGGGCCAAAAGCATTTCATATTAAGCCATTTAAATTATGTATGTATAATCAAATGTACTTTGTTCTCTTGGTATCCATTGTTGAAATGTATATGTACATTTCCCCAGCAGCATGAATGCACTACTGGGAGCTAGCTGGTGACTGGTGGTTAAGCACATATGCTCCTTGTCATTGGTTCACCAGGTGTGTTCATCTAGCTCTCAGTAGTGCATTGCTGCTCTGGAGCTGACTTTAACCACTTACGTAGGTGGTTGTTCACATACATGCACTGAAAATAGCACAGGTCTTGCTGATATTGGCAAGACCACGCTCTATCTGCATGCCTCCGGAAGTGAGGGCTGCAGTACTAGCACAGATTCACCACTGTTGGGGAAACTGCGCTAGTAAAACCCTAACCGAGAGCAGACATACAGGGTATGTTGGTCATTAAGGGGTAAATATAAAAGTCAATTCTGAGGACACATAAATAAATAACAAACGTTCCAGTTTACATAGTTCTCTTGGAATCATTTATTTCCATAGGACCATGCCTAGCTAGATAAGCAAAAAAATGTAGCGGAGAACCAGTCCAATGGTATATAATAAAAGAAATCTTTATTGATCATTAAGGTAAAAAAGAACAACAACAGGGTGCCATTCTCCTAATAGGAGTCAGCTCCTACAGCTGCTAATGCCTAGCTAGGCTAAGGAGAATGCATGTATTGGACCCTTTATGGCAGCAAGGGATTGCAGCAATGTTTTTAGCAAAATTTTACATTTATTGCAAACACTGCTGCAATATAGTGTTAACTTCTTTTTCTATGAGACTTTAACTAGGCTTAGGAAAATGAAGAACTATAAGAGTTTGCTTATTTCTATTTTTATTATTATTTTTATTAGTAGTAGTATTGTTATTATTATTATTATTATTATTATTATTGCACACACTTTAATTGTGACAGTATTGTCCCTTTAACCAGTCATATTCATTCAACAAAGGAATTTTAAACAAAGGATACCACAGGAACAAAGACAGTTTGATAACAGAAACAAACGCCTAGATTACGAGTTTTGCATTAGAAGGGGTGCGTTAGCTACGCGTCTTTTATTTCTTACACCCACTTTTTTTAACGTAGGTATTACAAGTCTCAAAACAACCTCCTAACGCGGCTCCTACCGCGTTTATTTTAATCACACCCGCATTAAACAGTCTCCCATAGAGATCAATGAGAAATCAGAAAAGCACACATTTTACACCTAACACTCGATCTCGCGAGAAATACGCACTGCTCTGTCATATTACGTATACCACATAATGCACAACAAAAACACACAGCAAATGTATTAACAACAATCACAAAATCTAATTTAATTACTTATAGGTGCACAAACCCAAAAAGGGGTGCTAAAGTTAATAGTGTGAGAGAAGAAAGGAATATACTACAGGCTCAAAAATGGATTAAACTAAATTTATTGGAATATTAAAATTGGCATAGAATTGATTCTAAAAGAGGCCAAAATAGGAGATTCAAAAGCAATTATAACACAGCAACTAGTTTCTCAGCCTACTCAGGGCTGTTTCATCAGGCTATCAGGTTAGCCTGATGAAACAGCCCTGAGTAGGCTGAGAAACTAGTTGCTGTGTTAATAAAGACTTTTTATACTTTTATACACTTGCTATTGTGTGTATTTTTTTCACCTCCTGTGATAAATTATATCATTGTTCCTGGTTCCTGTTGAGGATTGCTGTTTTTAGTCTACTGGGCGACGTTTTGACTCCAGTTTGCTGAGATTGCACCTGCAGGTGCCCACCATCTTGTAAGTGCAAGCAATTGGTATTATTTTCCCCTTGTCTTGATGATATTGGGCCATGTCGTGTTGCTTTTTCCTTTATCCATAGGCACATATACATTGGAGTGTCAGAGGATTCCTGACTGTCTCTGCGCTTTGGATACAGTGTGCTGAACCACTGAGAAGTGTCAGTCTGCTCTACTAGCACCAGTCGGGTGCTTTATGTTTGTGAGTATTCACATTCTCATATTGCTGCTCATTTTACCTGTACTGGCGATATTAGGCCATGGTGGTGCCTCTGTTTTTTATTCTTTTTTATTCTTTTTTAGACTTAAAATTATTTGGTTGTGTTAAATTCAAATTTTAGTTTTAGGTTTCTTGTAATGTGCTACTTCATAATCACACTTATGAAATATTATAGAGGTATAAACATTTAATTTGATGTTTTTGCCTATTTAAATGTTGTCAAGATTATACCCCTTGTGAAACAAGCAAGAATTATATAGCAATGCAAAAAAACGTTAAAATAACAAATAAGCGGCTATCCCTTTAAGGATTTGAAAATGACTGCTCCAGGGTATAAAAAGCCGGTATCATTAACTTTTGATTTGAGCTTGACAAAGACTTTGAAACGCGTTGCTCAGTGACTGTGCACTATTTTGCTATTTTGTCTTACATACTGATCCTGTAACTAAGGGCTGTTAGCAGCCTGTTTTCCACCATCAGGTTAGCCTGATGAAACAGCCCTGAGTAGGCTGAGAAACTAGTTGCTGTGTTAATAAAGACTTTTTATACTTTTATACACTTGCTATTGTGTGTATTTTTTTCACCTCCTGTGATAAATTATATCATTGTTCCTGGTTCCTGTTGAGGATTGCTGTTTTTAGTCTACTGGGCGACGTTTTGACTCCAGTTTGCTGAGATTGCACCTGCAGGTGCCCACCATCTTGTAAGTGCAAGCAATTGGTATTATTTTCCCCTTGTCTTGATGATATTGGGCCATGTCGTGTTGCTTTTTCCTTTATCCATAGGCACATATACATTGGAGTGTCAGAGGATTCCTGACTGTCTCTGCGCTTTGGATACAGTGTGCTGAACCACTGAGAAGTGTCAGTCTGCTCTACTAGCACCAGTCGGGTGCTTTATGTTTGTGAGTATTCACATTCTCATATTGCTGCTCATTTTACCTGTACTGGCGATATTAGGCCATGGTGGTGCCTCTGTTTTTTATTCTTTTTTATTCTTTTTTAGACTTAAAATTATTTGGTTGTGTTAAATTCAAATTTTAGTTTTAGGTTTCTTGTAATGTGCTACTTCATAATCACACTTATGAAATATTATAGAGGTATAAACATTTAATTTGATGTTTTTGCCTATTTAAATGTTGTCAAGATTATACCCCTTGTGAAACAAGCAAGAATTATATAGCAATGCAAAAAAACGTTAAAATAACAAATAAGCGGCTATCCCTTTAAGGATTTGAAAATGACTGCTCCAGGGTATAAAAAGCCAGTATCATTAACTTTTGATTTGAGCTTGACAAAGACTTTGAAACGCGTTGCTCAGTGACTGTGCACTATTTTGCTATTTTGTCTTACATACTGATCCTGTAACTAAGGGCTGTTAGCAGCCTGTTTTCCACCAACACAGGTGTTTTTCCATTTGGTGGCTTTTTTCCAGATTTGTCTGAAGTCTTGCCTGTGAAGCGGTCAGCGTCTGATCTCCAAGGTGATCCGTGGAGTGTAAGGACAGATTGGGACCCCTGGCAGAAAGGAGAACCGGATGCGGCGCAGACCTTCGGTTACTAATGTGTAAGTACCAATGTGCTTTTGCTTTGTGAAGCATTTGATATCTACCTAAGCAGACGCTTATGTTTTCTACCTAGACGCCTTACATTTCCCAAGATTCGCTCACCCTCTGGGAGGTTTGAATGTCTATCAATCTACATCTACCTTGCTGACAAATCTGGGGGACATTTTGGAGAAATACGCTTGAGTAAAAATCTACTAAGGAGTATCAACCTCTGCTTAAGAAGGAACTTTTAACCATTTTATCTTTATTTGTATCTATTTTTGTTATTAATATACACTGTATTTTTTTGTCATTATATGTTTCTTTGTTTCTAAATGTTTGAATATATTTGAAATTTGTGATAAATTTTTGGTATTAGTTAAGACCGGTCATTAATATTAAAGTAGTTTAGATTAGTGTATATATATGTATATGTTTTTTAATGGAATCTAATTAAATGTATTTTAATAGAAATTAATTGCTTTTGAATCTCCTATTTTGGCCTCTTTTAGAATCAATTATATGCCAATTTTAATATTCCAATAAATTTAGTTTAATCTATTTTTGAGCCTTTTTTCCCTGAGTTTTTTTCCCTGAATTTAAGACCTAAATTTAGTACTTAAAACATATTTTATATTGTATGGTTATATAATTCAAGGTGCACATGGTGATCTAATGAAATTTTGATACCATCTGTAGTATATTCCTTTCTTCTCTCACACTATTAAATTAGATTTCTTTATTTTGTGGGGAGTTTTTGGGGAATCTCCCTGTGTTATAGGTGTTTGTTTTTAGTTATTTTGCGTTTGTCTCATTGTTTCTTTTCTTCTAGTACTAACAACAATTTCGCAACATAGCACAGACGAATTACACATTCACAAGCAGGAAAAAAATAAAATAAATTACACTAAACGAGGAATACAGATATACCTGACAATCCTGCAACACGGAGCAAAACAACACGAAAAAAATGCACACTCATACACAAGCAAAACACTTGCATTCAACATTACGGAATATTAGTACAAACAAACATTTACAACACTTCACAAATACAACACCATCACAAATCAACATTTACACATAATACTTTTGGACAATGTTATGGAAAACGATCACTATGACATCATCGCATTCTACACATTCCACAAATACTAACTCAATATGAGCATGCACAAATTCACACAACTAATACACATTGCACACATACTAATTACTAACAAAGCGCACCTGAACAGAATTTGCAAGGCAAACCAGTACATCATTAAACATTTACACAGGGTATTTAAGCACGTCACAAGCATGGCTTCTTTGACTGTGTTGATGGTGGGTTTTTGGAGATTAGAGAGAGATTTAGTGGCCTCTATTTATCAAGCTGTCTACTTACCTGCATTAGACGGCCCCAATACGCTTGCCTAAGCTTGCCTAACATCACCGCCGCGGACCAGAATATGCTCGCCAAATTTATCAAGAAAGCTGTCAAAAAGCCGTGCACCAAGTACGGTGCGATGAGCAGCGGACTGTTGTTAACTAACAGTCATCAATCTCGCTGCTCATCAGCTTATTTGCAGCCTTCTTGCTAGCCTGTCACTAAGCACCCACACTATACTATACTGCTTTACCCCTATACCGCCACTCCCGGAGCCCCCCGCACCTAAATAAAGTTATTAACCCTTAAACCGCCGCTCTTGGACCCCGCCGCAAGTATAATGAATATATTAACCCCTAAACCGCCACTCCCGGACCCCGCTGTCACCTACATTATACATATTAACCCCTAATCTGCCGCCCCCTATACCGCCACCACCTACATAAAGTTATTAACCCCTTTCCTGCAAATCCCGGACCCCGCCGCAACTAAATACAGTTATTAACCCCTAAACCGCCACTCCTGGAGCCCACCACCACCTACATTATACATATTAACCCCTATCCTGTCCCCCCTACACCGCCGCCACTATAATAAAGTAATTAACCCATAAACCTAAGTCTAACCCTAACATCCCCTAACTTAAATATAATTAAAATAAATCTAACGAAATATTCCTATTATTAACTAAATAATTCCTATGTAAAACTAAATACCTATAAAATAAACCCTAAGACAGCTACAAAATAATTAATTATTACATTGTAGCTATTTTAGAATTTATTTTTATTTTACAGGCAACTTTGTATTTATTTTAACTAGGTTCAATAGTTATTAAATAGTTATTAACTATTTAATAACTCCCTAGCTAAAATAAAGACAAAATTACCTGTAAAATAAAACCTAACCTAAGTTACAATTACACCTAACACTACACTATCATTAAATTAATTACATAAATTAACTACAATTAAATAAAACTAATTACAATTAACTAAAGTACAAAAAACCCTCACTAAATTACAGAAAATAAAAAAAATTACAAGAATTTTAAACTAATTACACCTAATCTAAGCCCCCTAATAAAATAAAATATCCCCCAAAAATAATAAAATTCCCTACCCTATATTAAATTACAAATAGCCCTTAAAGTAGCTCTTTTACCTTTAAAAACAAAAACAATACCCCACAAACATTAAATCCACCACCCACACACACAACCCTACTCTAAAACCCACCCAATCCCCCCCTTAATAAAACCTAACAGTAACCCCTTGAAGATCACCCTACCTTGAGACGTCTTCACCCAGCCAGGCACAAGTGGTCCTCCAGAGGGGCAGAAATCTTCATCCTATCCGGGCAGAAGAGGACATCCAAACCGGCAGGAGTCTTCATCCTATCTGGGCAGAAGAGGACATCCAGACTGGCAGAAGGCTTCATCCAGGTGGCATTTTCTATCTTCTTCCATCCGACGAGGAGTGGCTCCATCTTGAAGACATCCGATGCGGAGCATCCATCAATCCGGACGACTAAACGACGAATGACGGTTCCTTTAAATTTCGTCATCCAAGATGGAGTCCCTTGAATTCCGATTGGCTGATAGAATTCTATCAGCCAATCGGAATTAAGGTAGGAAAAATCCTATTGGCTGATGCAATCAGCCAATCGGATTGAAGTTCAATCCGATTGGCTGATCCAATCAGTCAATAGGATTGAGCTGGCATTCTATTGGCTGTTCCAATCAGCCAATAGAATGCAAGCTCAATCCTATTGGTTGATTGCATCAGCCAATAGGATTTTTTCTACCTTAATTCCGATTGGCTGATAGACTTCTATCAGCCAATCGGAATTGAAGAGACGCCATCTTGGATGACATCACTTAAAGGTACCATTATTTCGTAAGAAGACAGCGGATGAAGAGGATGCTCTGCTTCGGATGTCTTGAAGATGGACCAGCTCCACGCCGGATGGATGAAGATAGAAGATGCCGTCTGGATGAAGACTTCTGCCTGTCTGAAGGACATCTTCTGCCCGGCTTGGATAAATACTTCTGCCCATCTGGAGGACCACTTCTGCCCGGTTGGGTGAAGACGTCTCATGGTAGGGTGATCTTCAAGGGGTTAGTGTTAGGTTTTTTAAGGGGGGATTGGGTGGGTTTTAGAGTAGGGTATGTTGTGTGGGTGGTGGGTTTAATGTTGGGGGGGTATTTGTACTTTTTCTTTACAGGTAAAAGAGCAGATTACTTTAGGGCAATGCCCTGCAAAAGGCCCTTTTAAGGGCTATTTGTAATTTAGTGTAGGTTAGGGCTTTTTTTATTTTGGTGGGGCTTTTTTATTTTGTTAGGGGGATTAGAGTAGGTGTAATTAGTTTAAAAATCTTGTAATTATTTTATTATTTTCTGTAATTTAGTGTTTTTTTTTTTGCACTTTAGATAATTCTAATTGTAATTAATTGTATTTAATTTATTTAATTTATTTAATTATAGTGTAGTGTTAGGTGTTAGTGCAACTTAGGTTAGGTTTTATTTTACAGGTAAATGTGTCTTTATTTTAACTAGGTAGTTATTAAATAGTTAATAATTATTTAATAACTATTCTACCTAATTAAAATAAATACAAAGTTGCCTGTAAAATAAAAAAACCCTAAGCTAGCTACAATGTAACTATTAGTTATATTGTAGTTAGCTTACGGTTTATTTTATAGGTAAGTATTTAGTTTTAAATAGGAATTATTTAGGTAATTGTAGCATTTTTATTTAGATTTATTGTAATTATATTTAATTTAGGGGGGTTAGGGTTAGACCTAGGTTTAGGGGTTAATACCTTTAATATAGTGGCTATGACGTTGTGGGCGGCAGATTAGGGATTAATAAATGTAGGTAGGTGGCGGTGATGTTAGGGACGGCTGATTAGTGGTTAATAATATTTAACTAGTGTTTGCGAGGCGGGAGTGCGGCGGTTTATGGGTTAATATATTTATTCTAGTGGCGGTGATGTCTAGTTTGGCAGATTAGGGGTTAAAATATGTATTTTAGTGTTTGTGATGTGGGAGGGCCTCGGTTTAGGGGTTAATAGGTAGTTTATGGGTGTTAGTGTACTTTTTAGCAGTTTAGTTAAGATTTTTATGCTACGGCGTTGTAGTGTAAAACTCTTAACCACTGACCAGACTTGACAGGAGAGGGTCTACCGCTCACTTTTGGTCAGACTCGTAATACCGGCGATATGCATGTCCCATTGAAAATATAGGATACGCAATTGAAATAAGTGGATTTGCGGTATTTCCGAGTCTGGCCAAAAAAGTGAGCGGTGAGCCTGTCATTTCAAGACTCGTAATACCAGTGGGCGTTAAAAAGCAGCGTTGGGACCGGCCAACGCTGCTTTTTAAGCCTAACGCACAACTCGTAATCTAGCCGCATGTTTACTAATCAGCTGATGATTTCAACTGTGCTCAAGTTAAGATATTCTTAAAATCTGGCCTGTTAGAAAGGCCTTAGGACAGGTTTGAAACCCCCTATACTAGATTATTAAAAGGACAATAAGCTCAATATTTAATTCACCATACATGTTTAATCATGCACAGTGAGAAACACTTTGTAATGTAGTTTATAACATTTATATTGCCGGCTTCTACAGTACTTGAAATCAAAACTTTACAGTTTTTCCACTCACCCCAAAGAGGCTGTTTTGCTTTCTGTGGAAGTCCTGACCTTCCAACATGTTGCACAATAATTTACTGATATGCACAAGAGCTCATTTATCTCTGTTCCTGAATGTCCAGAGCAAATGAGGTAAGATAAACAACAGTAAAGCAGCATTTCAAAGGGTACAATTTCTAACAAAATAACAGTTTGAAATGTTTTCATGATATGAAAAGGACACACTGGGCATAATTACAGGGGTCTTACAGGTCTTATCTGAAACTAAGCTCACATTCCTACATGGGTAGGGTTGTCATATTTCCCCTTTTAAAGAGGATCTTTATGAAAAATACATATGTGATAAGTCATACGCTTTTTAAAGAAACTTGTTGAAAATATTCTGTTATAATAATCGTAACATATAGAAACATAGATATTGACAGCAGATAAGAGCCATAGGGCCAACAATTCTTCCCGATATTTCCTAAAAGTATAAACTTATCTAGTTTGTAGGATTGCCTTATGCTTATCCCAGGCATCCTTAAAGTCCTCCACAGTGTTTGTATATATATTTTTTATAAAGGTCCCCTTTTAGAACAGCAATATGGCAACCCATTATAGGGATTGGTGGATCCACCTGCGTCATGTCTGACAACTCTGTGTGCCTGCAAAACTGGGCTTATAGTATACAGAAAATTACAGAAAGATTAAGGATTTGCTAATACAAATATGGTGGAGGGATTTCCAAAATGGCCACCGCCTTGTTTATGTACTGAAAAACCTGCTAAATATTTGTACAGAAGGTTGCACAAGTGCATATTCCTTGATGTGGACTAACCTAAGGGGAACGATGACACAAACAAGCAGCTATTCTTGATCCTATGTAGCTGCAGGTTCAACCTCTGCTATTTGCAAATAGCCGGAAGGGGAACTATTAATATGGGGGGCCTGCTACAGCATTTGCCCTCCATCTAGTTGTGTCCATGCTCTGGTTTTGTGCAAAATTGTGCTTGACCCATGCTTTCTAGAGACCAAAATGCAAAATCTGTAACCTGCATATTGTGTAAATCAATAGCTGGTTTAGGCAATTTGCCCCATTTGCGCAGTGGAATCTGTTGGCGCTCTACAAATAACAGATAATAATAATAATAATAATAATAATAATAATAATAATAATAATAATAATAATAATTTTGAAAACATAGGTTACATATTTTGCTTTTTGGCTACTCTAGGGACTGTTGGACAAAATACAGTTCTTACAAGAAAGCAAAAGGTATATAATGTTCCTTTAATATTCATTTAAGGGTCAAAACATTTTCAGTACTATGTCAGTCACATCTGTCTATGTCCTATGTATTACATTATTATAATCAACCCTATAAAGAAGTGCCATGTATAGGAAGTGTATTTTTTAAAAAAAAAACGTTTAATAATAAAAGGGGCAGTTAATATATATAGTAAACATACATAATTCTACAGTATGAGACAATTAAAAGTTTGTTCTGCGACACTCCCCGTTTATAATAAGATATTAGCCTAAAAAAAAATCCTACCACTCCCCACTGACAGCCTGTCCAGGTGTAAAAACATTTTTCTTCTAATGGTGGATTATAGGGTGCTACAGGCAATCAGACCCCAATTGCTGGCACTATTCACTTTAAAGTGCCAATAGAAGAGATGTGTCATGCTATGTATGTGTGACCCTTCTCAGATGCCTTCATAATGCATAGGAGAGCACTGCTTTTAAAGTGAAGTGCAGGCGTAGAATGAACTCTGATTACCTGTAGCAGCCTATGGCTGTCCATAAAAAAGTGTTTTTACAGACAGGGTATCATCTTGTTTCAGCAGCAGGTTTTAGGGCCAGTATCTGGCAAATATAACTATAAAAGGTTAGTGCCCCATAACATTCTTCTGCTGGGCACATACTTTAGTTTATTTATATATATATATATTTACTGCCCCTTTAATGTAATGATTTTTTTATTACATCATGTGATGTCAGTTATAATTTGCAATTTTTCATCTCCAAGGCTCACACTCACTGAAAGATTTTTTTTTTTTTTTAAATCTGTGCTTCAGTATGAGTCAGACAGGGATATTATTATTTATGATTCAGTATCAGGAGCCCAGTGAGAAGAAAAAAGTGATGCTTGTAGCAAGATAAAATCAAACATAAAGCACACAATAAAAGGAAGTGGTTACCTGCATACAGTCTATGAACAGAACTTATTAGCAGACTAATTAAATTTTGCCCAGTGCTAAGGAATTCTGCAGCACTATACAAACGAAAGATAATAATAATTCATTTTAGTCAATCTCAAAAGTTAGTTATCACTATTAAATGTTTCAAAGTTTGGTGGAAGTTTTCCTTTCCCACTGGCTGAAAATTTTATTCTTCTCAGTAAAAAAAAGATGGATAACATCTGCTTTATTTTAGGCAGCCCTGCTTGATAATGGGAGTCCTATGTCTCAATAGATAAGAATTATAGAAATGGTGGGTAGATTGGATATGTTTTTGTTTTGAATTGTTTAGAGTAAATTATTTAAAGAAACTGACATAAATGGGTGTCAACTATCCACAACCAGGGTGAAACAGTAAGCAATGCACCTGCTTCCCACGTATTATTATATATTATATTTTTGATACTGTTTTGCTAACCATCTGAAGTCTCATTTTAACATATACATATAGGGCCCCATATATCATGAACTGGGAAGATAAGGTTCACTATAATGAACCTCATCCACCCGGACTTGCGGTGAATCAGCAGCATCCACTGTCCACATTTAACATTGCAAAAGTCAATACCACCACATGCTCTGATCGGGATGATTTGAATTCACACTTTAGGGAGAGGTTCAGTAGCAGAGGTCTTAAGAATGCAGCTATTTAACTAGCATTTCAGGCTTGCTCTCAAGAGCCTGAAATGCTGTGGCAGCATTAAACGGGGCCCATAGGAATTTATCGGCTGTTTGTTCCCGATAAATGGATTTTCATGTTTAGCTGAAATAAACAGCATGTTTTTCAAGTGATCACAATCCAAAATGGATTAGAGAGCTAAAAGTCCACAGTATTTTAAACAGAAAATTTCCAAAAATGTGATTTTGTTTGATACTTATTATCAGGTTAGAAACTGAAAACCAAACCAAAACTTACATACGCAATGGGCCTTTCACATTTCTTTAGATACAGTACAGTTATTTATAATTAACCCCTTTATACAGTGTGTAAGGGATATGCTCATTTACATGTATGAGATTAACCTATTGTAATCTGAATCCTTTCTGATCACTGCATATATAGGCATAATGGTCACACTGGGTAAATTATCTCAAATTATATTGACAATTTTATAAAATGTAAGCATTGTTTGCTTGTTTTTTTTCCCAATTATTCCCATTTTTTTTATTTTAAAAGAACTATGTTTCAGTGTAGTGTGATTTTCATCTGAAATCAAGAAGAAGACTACTGGTTTCTATTACTTCTATTACAATTACAAAATGTCTACAACTTATCTCAGCTTATAAAAGATGTAAACTCTGAAACTGCTTCATTGCACTACTGTACCCCAAAAAAGGTTGATTCATGATCAAAAGAAAACACTCCTTGCTGACTGAGCTTCTATGAACGCAAACTAAAAACATGTTCACTATAGTGCAAAAGTCTCTTCATAAGGAAGAAGCATAAAAGTCCAGCACATTTGAGCTTGTTAAGATTTTTTTTTTTTAATACTCTATATAACATTGGCATTGACTATATCACATTAGGCCTTCGTAACTGGTACAGTGATATTTCATATTCCTATTCTCTATTTCACACTGAATAGGGAGATGTGCATACATATGAGGACTGTGAGTGGCATAGCAGGTGATGTATGGGTAGGTTACAAGGTGCTTAACCATAATGTGGACATAGAGGGACTTAGACTATGATTAGAGATTCTTACCCTCCCCTGATAAAAGCATTGTTTCATGTGTCGCTATTCTGCCCATTTTCAGAAAATGGTACCTTTCCAGTTGGAGCAAGTCCCCAACCCTGGCCTTCCACTACCCCAAGCTTGGGATTTGGTGAGATTTCCAATACTTGGGGATGAGCCCCTTAGCCCCATTTAACATCAGGAGGGGTAGTCGCTGTATGGTGTCTCCCATTACTTTGGGAAGCTCAAGGTAGATTAAGTAGTTTGGGTTAGAAGGAATTATGATTTTTTTTTTTTTTTTTTTTTAATAAACAGTTTTATTGATATAAAAAGAGATTGTACAGTACATCATCGAGGTTAATCTTATCGATGGAAAATGTAAGACATAAACATAGCATTGACATGTGAGATTGTCTCCATCCTGAAACCCGGGTGAATGTTAAAGTCTCAATATCTGAAGTGTTATACCGGGTGTTGATATATTGAATGTACTAAAAAGTTTATATCGGTGTTAATCTTGAAACAAGACGTAGGACATGTACAATCAAACAGTAATAACAATTGAAACATTTGAAAAGACTCGAATAAGACATGTAGTAGAAGCTAATTAAGATGGAAAATAAATAATAAGAATAAAATAATAAAAAGGGAATAAACTAATATATAGTAAAATATAGTAAATATATGAGATAAAATTAAAAAAAAAAAAAAAAATTAAGATGAAATGAAAACGGAGTGCCCGTCAGCCACTTAAGGGGTCTCGTCATATACGGGTGTCTTTATATAGGGGGGTGTTTATGGTGTGCAGAAAAGTCATTCCTCTCAGTCCTCACTCTTTTCTGGGGGAGTTTTCCGTTATTTTCCTAGTAAATGCTGATCTCAGGGGCTACTTATAGGGGTTCAAGTTACCTCTCGTCCGCCGCCTTCCCAGATAAATGTCATATCTGCTAGCATATGTGATTTCCTCCTTTTAGCGTAGCCATATCCCTCCATAATTAAAAGGTCTGTGACTTTGTCTGTCCAATTTCTTAGTGTCGGTGAATATGGGGTCTTCCAGTGTAGCGCTATTAGAGCTTTGGCTCCTGTCAGACCTAGCTGGAGTAATGTGAGTCTGAGCTTGCACGATAGTCTCGGTAAGTCATTCAGTAGTGCGATTCTAGGTGTTATAGATATGTCACCCCCCAGAAGTGGCTTAAGATAATTTTCCACTGAACTCCAAAGAGTCTGGACGTTTGGGCAATGCCACCACATGTGGAGGTAGGTTCCCCTCGCCCCGCAACCTCTCCAGCACTGTCCTGAAGACCCAGGGTAGATAGATTGTAGTCTCACGGGAGTGAGGTACCAGCGTGATAGCACTTTGAAATTAAGTTCTAATGCCTGGGGGGAGGTGGAGGCTTTCCTTGTACACATAAAAAAATGTAATGCCATTCTTCACTCTGTAAGTTTGTTTGCAATTCTATGTGCCATTGTTGTGTGTAAGAGGTAAGTTGTTGAGCCTGGTCTCCCTGGATCATTTTTTTTGCCAATGACAATGAATGTTTCGCTGTTCCCTTGATGAGACAGTAACTTTCAAATGGGGTAGGTTCCCTTAAAAAATCGTGCCTGTGCTGAGATGTGTGTACAAAGTGTGCCAGCTGAGAGTATTTTAACCAGCCGGAATAGTTGCCTCCCATTATCTCTGATAAATCCTCTCTCTTTTTGAGTTTCCCTTGTGTGGTGAAATCTTTTAGTGGTGTGGTGTAACCCCAGCCTCTTATACCCTTTATCTAAACCTCCTATCAATTCAGCATTTCTCGGGATTGGAAGAGTGGAGAGCGAACCCCTGAGATATGTTTTCTCCATTTGATGAGTGAGTCCCAAGATTCAAATGATCTGCGATGTATTGCAAGCTCTGTGCATTGGGGCGGTCTAAGTTCTTTGGGGACCCAGCAGAGGGCACCCACCTCAGGTGTTTTGAGGATGTTTGAATCTATTGCTACCCATGCCTTAGTGTCTGCTGACCTGTGCCAGTCCGTCACTCTCTGCAAAGTCACTGCATCCAAGTAGTCTGTCACACAAGGTAGACCCATTCCTCCCCTGTCGAGTGTCCTGTATAAGTTTTCCCTGCTCACCCTGGGTTTAATTTTCCCCCAAATAAACAGATTAACAAGTTTTTGTAAATGTGCTACGTACCACCTAGGAACTGGGATTGGGAGGGCCTGAAGTATGTACAAGACCCTGGGCAAGACCGTCATTTTAACGCATTGGGTTCTCCCCCACCATGTGATCGGTTTTGATGACCATGTATTAAAATCTGTCTGCAGTTTGCGTGATAGTGCCAGGTAATTCTCGTCAAAAAGTTGCTTCGGAATTATGATTTTTAGTACTCTACCAATCTCTGCAAGTGTTTCATCCCAGAAGGAGCGAATGCTTGGGCATATCCACCAGATATGTAGGATTGTGCCTTTTTCCCCACAGCCTCCCCAGTCTTTGGGGTGTCAAGTACCATTGACTCAAGAGTTTATAGTGTGTTTCCTGTATCCTGACCAAGGATTTTTTAGCTCTGTCAAAGATTTTAAGCCATTCTTTAGTGTCAAGCTCCACTCCCAGATCCCTTTGCCAAGCCTTTGAATAGGAAGGCAAGACAGAGTCATTCCCCACCAGCATAAGCCTATAGAGTAGTAATATTAGGTGGTTAGAAGTATGGGATGCAGTGCACAGAATTTTGAACGGTGTTTTTTGCCTATTCAGTGAGAGTTTGTTTTTGTGAGTATTGTTGTAGTGTGTGAGTTGTGCTACTCAGAGCCAGGAGGTGAACATATGACTCTCCCATTCCACCAGTTCCTCCTACATTTTATGTTTCCCCTGATGCAAGGCATTGGAAATGGATGAGTCTGATAATGGATATGAGTACCCAGGGGTGTGGGGTTTGCACTCTATTCTTATGTCTGGATTCTCACATATCTGCATGACAGGCAAATGAAGGGTAGAGATGTGACTCTCCACTTGGATCAATTTATCCCATGTTGAGAACACCTCTTCTATAAGGGGATATTGTTTTATCAGCTTAAGGCAGCACTCTGAGAGTACCCAGGCCAGGGATCCAACATTTCCCCTCTGGAGTATCTCATTGTCAAGTTGTATCCACGCTTTGTTGGATGGACAGTAGCACCATTCAGCTAGCCTCTGTAAATGTTTGGCTTTGGGGTAATCATCCAAGTGAGGAACACCAGCTCCTCCTCTGTCTCTAGGTAGATAAATTGTTTTTCGCCCAACTCTGGGCCTGATTCCATTCCAAATGTATGATTCAGTTGCAGATTCTATTTGGTGTAGGAAATGTGAGGCAGTTGACATAGGGATTGTCTGTAAAACGTATAATACTCTGGGCAGAATGTTTATTTTTATTACTGCAATTCTCCCCAGACAGGAGATATTTTTGTTTTTCCAATTGGTGAGGTCTCTCAGGACCTTGTCTCTGATACATTTATAGTTCTGCTCTACTTCAGGGAATGAGTGGCAATTTTTATAGGACAGTGAGAACGAAGGGTATCAAAAATTCTGAGGTGTTCTGTAATGTTTAATATCTCAGATTTTAAAGGGTTAAGGAGAAAGTCTGAGACTGCAAATTTGGCCAATAACACATGCAGTGATGGGATTGTGTCAGATATTCTTAACAGGATGTCATCCGCATACATTGCAAGTTTGTTTTCTGTATGCCTTACTATGATGCTCTTTATTCCCGGGTTAGCCCTAATCTTACAAGCCAAAACCTCTATTGTTAGAGCAAATAGAAGCAGACATAAGGGGCAGCCCTGCCTCGTTCTGTTGTTGATTTTGAATGCTTTATAGAGCATACCATTGACCTGGACCTTCGCATTAGGTGTGTAATATAAGAGGACTCAATTTACAAAATTGGAACCAAATCCCAGCTTAATCAGAGTATTATTATTATTATCGGTTATTTGTAGAGCGCCAACAGATTCCACAACACTGTAAACAAAGGGGGAGTACAACAAAACAATTATAGGGTAGAGGGCCCTGCCAAGAGTTGCACTGTTGTAGTCAGCTCTTAAGAAGGTGATCTACAAACAGCTGGACTTTTAGGCTTACATGCTAAGAGGGTTCAGGGGATTGCAGTGGGGAAGAGGAACTGGTATTAGGAAAGGTTACCGTAGGTTGTATGCGTCCCTGAACAGTAAAGTCTTTAGGGAGCACTTGAAGCTTTTAGAACTGGAAGAGAGTCTTGTGGAGTGAGGCAGAGAGTTCCACAAGATGGGAGCCAGTCTGGAGAAGTCCTGTAAACGGGAGTGTGATGAGGTGACAAGAGAGGAGGAGAGTAGGAGGTCATGAGCAGAGCGAAGGGGACGGGAGGGAGAGTATCTGGAGACAAGGTCTGAGATGTAGGGGGGAGCAGTGCAGTTGAGGGCTTTGTATGTAAGAGTGAGAGTTTTGTGTTTGATCCTAGAGGCAAGAGGAAGCCAGTGAAGGGATTGGCAGAGAGGCGCAGCAGATGAAGAGCGACGTGTAAGGAAGATGAGTCTGGCAGAGGCATTCATTATGGATTGTAAAGGAGCTAGGCGGCAGGTGGGGAGACCAGAGAGGACAGAGTTGCAGTAATCAAGGCGGGAGAGAATGATAGAGTGGATTAAAATCTTAGTTGTGTCTTGTGTAAGGAAGTGTCTAATTTTAGAGATGTTTTTAAGGTGGAAGCGGCAGGCTGTAGCCAAGGACTGAATGTGAGGAGTGAAGGAAAGATCTGAGTCAAATGTGACCCCGAGACATCGGGCATGCAGGGTAGGGATAATGACGGAGTTGTCGACAGTTATAGAGATATTGGGGGTGGAGATTTTGGAAGAAGGGGGGAAAATGAGGAGCTCCGTTTTGGAGAGATTTAGCTTGAGGTAGTGAGAGGACATCCAGGAAGAGATGTGAGAAAGACAGTTAGTGACACGGGTTAGCAGGGAAGGAGATAGTTCTGGTGCAGAGAAGTAGATTTGGGTGTCATCGGCATACAAATGATATTGGAAACCGTGGGACTTAATTAGGGAACCTAGTGATGACGTATAGATTGAGAAGAGAAGTGGACCGAGGACAGAGCCTTGCGGTTGTGGTGACGGGGCAGAGGAGGCCCCAGAGAAGGCTACACTGAAGGTACGGTTTGACAGGTAGGAAGAGAGCCACAAAAGGGCTGTGTCACAGATGCCGAAGGATTGGAGGGTTTGGAGCAAAAGAGGGTGGTCGACAGTGTCAAAGGCTGCGGACAGATCAAGGAGGATAAGCAGAGAGAAGTGGCCTTTTGATTTAGCTGTAAGTAGGTCGTTGGTGACCTTAACAATAGCTGTCTCTGTGGAGTGATAGGGACGAAATCCAGATTGCAGCGGGTCAAGAAGGGAGTTTAACGTAAGGAAATGGGATAGGCGTGCATATACTAGTTTTTCGAGAAGCTTTGAAGCAAGAGGGAGGAGGGAAATTGGGCGGTAGTTGGATGGGGAGGTAGGATCAAGGGAAGGTTTTTTGAGGATAGGTGTGACTAGTGCATGTTTCATTGATGAGGGAAATGTACCAGTGCTGAGGGAGAGGTTGAAAATGTGTGTTAGTATAGGGGTAAGGGTAGCAGAGAGAGAGGGGAGCAGCTGTGAGGGGATAGGGTCAAGGGGACAGGTAGTGAGGTGAGAGGGCAGTATAAATGCTGAAACTTCATCCTCAGTAACAGGGGAGAATGAACTAAGTTTCAGGTTATGAGGGTTGTGGTTGAGTGAGAGTATTTGAGGGGGGGAGAGAATGGAATTGTGTTGAGAACTGATTTCATGTCTGATGGAATCAATTTTGTTAATGAAGTGACTGGCAAAGTCTTGAGCTGACAGAGAAGTTGTATTAAGAAGTGGAGGAGGGCGGAGAGGAGAGTATTGAAAGTGGAGAGTAAGGCACATAATAGACCAGTTGACACGGTCAAACGCCTTCTCTGCATCTGTTGAGACCAACACTAAGGGAATGCATCTGTTATGGGCATGTGTAACTAATTGAGTGACTTTAAGAGTATTATCATGGGCTTCCCAGTCAGGGACAAATCCCACTTGATCTGTAGAGACCAACTGGGATAGAAACCTATTCAATATATTAGCTAGGGCTTTGGCCAGAATCTTTACATCCAAATTAGGCAAGGATATGGGTCTATCATTTTTTGGGGTTTATTTGGGGATTTTTCCGGTTTGGGGATCACAGTAATGTGGGCCTCTAACATGGTACTGGGAAGAGTTGGGATCTTAGATAGCTGATTGAAAATAAGAAGTAGTTGGGGCGCTAAGATGTCAGAAAATGTTTAATAGTATTTAGAACCAAACCCGTCAGGGCCTGGGCTTTTGCCCACTGGCATATCTTTGATTGCTGCAGAAATCTCTTCTATGGTGAAGGGGGTCTCCAAAAGGTCTGTGTCTTCCTTCTTCAACTTCGACATTTTGACACTTGACAGGTAACTTAGGATATTTTGCTCTGGTTGCGACCAAGGGGGGGAGTTCCACTTCCCCTTGTTTCAGGGTATGAATGTTGTATAGTGAAATCGCCAAACACTATTAGCCACTGATAAGCCATCATTGTGATTGATCCCTTGATGATCGGACATTTCATATACATAAGATTTGAGTTTATTGCGCAATATAGCTCATGCAAAAAGTTTCCCTGCCCTATCACCCTGTAAAAAAAAAACCTGCTGCCTGAGGAACAAAGCTTTTTTTTGGTGCTCCTCCTCCAAAGAGATTTGTCCTATCCTGGATTAAGGTTGTTCTGTTGTGCTTCATCCCTTGGACAGTCTTTATGAGCCTGTTCGCTTTGAGTAACTTGATCAAGAAGTTCTTTATATTGTTCATTTCTCCTTTTTTTGAGATTGGCTTTATGTTTCATTAGTACACCTCTGAGAATGCACTTATGTGCCTCCCACACAGTGGTACATTGCATAGACTCATTTGCGTTGAGACGAAAGTACTCCTCTAGCGTTTTGCCACAGAATTGATTAACTAACTGGGGCATGGTCGGACCATGTCATTGATTTAATGCTACTGCTAGCTGTGATAGAGAGGCCAGCCGGGTCTGTAAAGAGATAGTCAATTCATGTATATTTCCTGTGTGGATGAGAATAAAAGGTAAAGTACTTTGTGGTGGGGTGAAGTGTGTGCCATATATCATGTAAGACAAATTCTTTAAGGGAATTCGTCAAGCGCTTAATGACCTTGAGAGGAGTGCTGGAGACACCATCCGATATGTCTAATTCAGGATTCAGGGACGTGTTAAAATCTCCACCCAAAAATAGGATGCCTGTCTGCATTTCCAACAACTTTTTTATGAAAATCCTGAAAAAGACAGGCTGGGACTGGTTGGAAAAGTATATATTGGCTAAGGTTATTGGTCCGCCAAAGAGTGAGCCGGCCAGGATCAGGCACCTACCCTCAGGATTCCTGACAATTTGCATTTCCAACAACTTTTTTATGAAAATCCTGAAAAAGACAGGCTGGGACTGGTTGGAAAAGTATATATTGGCTAAGGTTATTGGTCCGCCAAAGAGTGAGCCGGCCAGGATCAGGCACCTACCCTCAGGATTCCTGACAATTTGAGATAACTGGAAAGGCATTTTAGCATGGATGAGAATACCAACACCGTTTTTTTTTTTTAAGGGCCAGAGGCAAAGTAAGTGACCAGGTAGTGACGATTGAACCATTTGGGTTCCCAAGATCTAGGGAAATGCATTTCCTGAATATATATAATATCTCCCCCCATCCTATTCAAATCTTGGATAGCTATAGAGCGTTTCTCAGGGTTGTTGAGGCCTTTGGCATTGATGGAGACCAGCTCCACTGGCAATTTCTTTACATGATTTTGCCTGGGGGGCCATTTGTGAGGGGGGAAAAAAAGGGGGAGGGAGGATAAGATGAAAGTGGGGGAGCAGGGTCGGAGGGAAAAATAAAAGGATGGGGAAGTTAGGTCTTAGCAATAAGATGAGGAGGAAGGAAGGAGGGAGGTAGTGTTAGAGGTAGGGTGACAACAATTGAAAGTGAGATAATAGAAAGTTAGAAGTATATGGCAAATATACAGACCGTTCAAATCAGTTCGAGAATGACCACCTGAAAAAAAGGAGAGAACAGAGAGGGGATAATTGTAGGAAACAACGGGACAGCAGGTCATGCAGTTTCAGTTTCCACAATCAAACAATTATAGATCTGCAATACAATGTCAATATACCAACACCAAAATCACGGGTAGAAATCCCTGTATTCTCACATATTGAAATATAAACATTAAATATAAATTTTTAAGTTAGTGCAACCTTTATTAATAAATTGTGCTTGTACATATTTGAACCTATACCTCAAAGGCAACAATGGGTCCAACATTGATTATTATCACATGGGTTACATTGTTGTAGGTTATATCAGAAAGTACTCCTTTTTCCCCATATCAGGACTTAGAACCGGACTTCAATATGTAGACTAAAAGTGTATGATAGCCTATGTTTCTTAACTTTTAAATGTGTAGTTATTGTCCAACTTGTAAAATCATGAATGTGTCAAGAACTTAATCTTAAGATATGAACCTCTATAGACGAGTAGCTGTTCCCTGCGGTATGCAGGGGTTAATCCATTAATACTGCAGCATGACCCATCCTCAAGTGCAAACGTGAAACTGTTATCTAGGCTTGTGGGGCCATTAAACTTCTAGTGTAAACACGAAAATGATATCTGAACTTATGAGTCCAGTAAGCTAAAAAAAACAATATTTCAACTTAACAGTGATCACAGACAAAAAGAGATAATCACACTTTTACATGAGAAAACAAACATGAACTTAGCTGAGTGGTCATCTGCAGTCCACCATGGATGTCATCTAGAGTTCGTACAAGGATTGGTAATGTCTTCTAGGCCTATATAGTTTGGCCGGTCATATCTGAAGCCTTTTTCATCCTCGCTGATTTTCAGCCAGGCTGGTTCTCATTTATATTGGGGTTTGCTCTGGGATCAACAGGTACGGAACTAACCGTAGGAGATGGGTACTGGACCCTTGTTCTTAATGCTTGGTTGAAGGCCGGTAAATCTGAAGCAGAAGATAGCAGTGGAGTTATCTTTGGTAGCAATAATGCATGTGGGGAACCCCCATCTGTAAGGGATTTTTTTTATCTTTCAGGGTTGATGTGATGAATCGTAGATCCCTTCTTTTTTGAAGGGTGGCAGGACATAGGTCAGTAAATATTTGTACTTCAGTTCCCTCATATGTAATTGGATGCCTGGTTCTCGCATGTCTAAGGATGTCCTCCGTATCCTTGAAGGATAATAGATTGACAATTATGTCCCTGGGTGATGCTCTAGAAGGTGGTTTATGGCGCATAGCCCTGTGGACCCACTCTATCTGGACCTCTGCTGCTGATGGAGAATTTCTGATAAACCTAAATAGATCTTGGATATATTGATGCAGAGCTTGCGGGGTCACCGACTCAGGGATGCCACGAAGTCACAGGTTGTTCCTCCTGCTCCTATTTTCAAGATCCTCTATGCATTCCATGAGGTTCTGTACTGCAACCTCTTGAAATTGCACACAGCTTGATTGATGTTGTAAATCTGAATTTAGACTTTCCTAAATTTGTCTACCGCAATTACATCTTTTTAAGTTCTCCAAACATATGTTTTCAAGTATCGCTTCTTTAATATCATCTTTATAGGAGAGGCATTTGAGGTCCTCTTTTGTGATATAATTATGGTAAGCTGGTTCTGTATGATGTACCTGGGTAACAACCGTTTCTCTGTGGGACTCCTGGGGGTCCTTACTAGCACAGGAAGATGGGTCTGCTAAGATCAGGAAGCTATCCATATTAGTGGAATGTGAGCCTTTTAATGTCCTAGAAGCTGTTTGGCATCCTAAAGTGTGGAGCTATGTAAGGTGTTGTAGCTCTCTGAGAGTAGCAGAATTGTTGAAGCAGGCTCCATATGCTATAAAATAAATTGTGTATGAGGGATCTTCAGCTTCCGACTAATGCAGGATGTCTTCCACACTGTGCAAAAGAGACTTGGATTTTTCTTAGTCCCTTGCTTAAGTATCAGTGTGATTATAAATGCAGAACGTTATTTATAATGTGCCCTGCAGTTTTGTGCTAAAGATGGAGGATTTGAGAGGTGTTGTGTCAGGAAAACTTCACAGGAGGTATAAGGATTCATGCAGGCTTTAGTATCCGGGTGTTACCTTTATCCCACATGGGGCTCAAAGATTCTCTTCCAGCAGTCTGAGTTGCGGAATGGGTAGAATCGCCTCCCTTTCCTTTTGCACATAGTATGTCTAATCTATACTCTCCAGCTGCCTCAGGCCTCACTCTCCACGTGGCTGACCACCGATTGCGGCCTGGTGTTTAGGAGGATCCTTCTACTTAGCTTGTTGTGGGAGTAGTGTAATGCGATTCAGGTGTTGATGGAAACTCTGAGTACACCTCTCCCAGAAGAAGCTCAGCCAGTCCAGTCCCTCTGACCGGATCAAGCCATTCTTTCCACACTTCTCACCCCCGATCGTGGTCTGGTGTTTGGGAGGTACGCTCCACTGAACCTTTTGCGGTTATAGTACGACATGGGCCAGGACACAGGAGCCGATGGAGACGCTGAATCCACCTCTACCAGCAGATGTTTAGCTGGTGCACCAGAAGCTTTATGGCAGGTCCGGTGTTAGCCGATGACTCTAGCTCCTATACGGTAGGGTCTGTCCAGTTTTTACGGCCGGATCAAATAATATACAAGCTATAATATCAATGAAAAAATGTGAATAAGGAGAGTGTTGCTTGCTGTACACACAAGCTGCAGATCATTTTAAAAATGGAAACTAGTTAGAGAGCATCACTTAGTATGAAATCTGTGCAAAAGTATATATGCAAACAAAACTAGAATAAAGTATACATATAAAATAGTAAAAATTAGGAATAGAAAATGCAGCTATTTTAAAATGATATAACATATATAGTAAAAAACAGAAACAGTGCTAAGTTCCAAAAAATAAAACAAGTCAAATCAAATGTGATTTTTCTAATATTTTATTATAGTATCAATAAAAAAGTTAGTCCAAATATCGTGGAATAGTGCCACATTGATTCCCTGTAGTAATATACAGACATGTGTGTTACAATAAATACATCAAGGCCCATTTATCAATCTCCGAATGGAGCTTGAGGGCCCATGTTGCGAGTCTCCAGTCTCTGAGCAGGCGGACAGGAATCGCCACAATTCAACCCGATCGAGTACGATCAGGTTGATTGATACCTCCCTGCTGGCATCCATTGGCCGCAAGTCTGCAGGGGGCTGCGTTGCACCAGCAGCTCTTGTGAGCTGCTGGTGCAATGCTGAATACGAAGAGCGTATTGCTCTCCACATTCAGCAATGTCTGTCGGACCTGGTCCGACAGACATTTGATAAATAGGCCTCATCATGTTCACAAGCAAATTAAATATTATAATATTATAATTATATTAAAGCAAAATACCCTATTAACTACACTAACTGGTAAGCACTAGAAAGCAGGGTCTCATCAATCGTAGTAAAAACAAATTTCGTTTGGACAAAATTAAGCTGGATAAAAACTAAACAAACTATAATATATATGTTTAAAAAGGGCAAGTTACCAACACTTGTCTGACCATACTTCTTACAACGTGTTTCAGGGACACACCCTTGGTAGCTCCCTTTTCAAGCATTCCTGTCATCACCCCTTTCGGCTATAATAGCCTATAGATTCAAAGCATTTGTGATTGACATGGTTTTGGACCAATAACATTTCTTTGCCAAAAAAACGTTTTTGTCCATATCTTTTGTGTAGCATTGCATACAAAACAATAAATAAAATATTCATGGAAACACTTAAAAAAAATGAAAACACATATATATAAATAGTTACATATACTCTATAGTTGTGATGAGGTATTAATCTCAAAGTGCTACATTACACTCCACCGTCATGTCAGGCTGCAGTGAGAAAAGCCATGGAGGCCTATTTATCAAGCTCCGTATGGAGCTTGTGGGCCCATGTTTCTGGCGAGTCTTCAGACTTGCCAGAAATAGCAGTTATGAGCAGGCAGACAGGAATCGACACATTTCAACCCAATCGAGTACGATCTGGTTGATTGACACCTCCCTGCTGGTGGCCCCTCTTGTGAGCTGCTGGTGCAATGCTGAATACGGAGAGTGTATTTCTCTCCGCATTCAACAAGGTCTTGCGGACCTGATCTGCACTGTCGGATCAGGTCCGCAAGACCTTTGATACATAGGCTCCATAGAGTGTTATCGTAGCTGCTCCAACCATAAGCAATTGGATTGTATCAAGTGGAATTGAAATCAAAAGCTATCTGTTAATATTGAGGAAATTTCAGTAAATAAAAAAAAACAGTACTAATATTCTTTGCTGTCATTTACTGATGTTATAGCCAATAGGAACAGAACATAGTAGGTAACTCAACATATCATTGTCTATGAGGCCTATTTATCAAAGGTCTGTCGGACCTGATCCGACAGTGCGGATCAGGTCCAACAGACATCGCTGAATGTGAAGAGCAATACACTCTCCGTATTCAGCATTGCACCAGCAGCTCTTATGAGCTGCTGGTGTAACGTCATCCCCTGCAGACTGGCCACCAGCAGGGGTTTGTCAATCAACCCGATCGTACTCAATCAGGTTAAATTGTGGCAATCTCTGTCCGCCTCATCAGAGCTGGCAGACAGGTTATGCTCCATAAAATAAAATAAAATAAAAATCAGATGCACCCTTAAAATAAACTAAATATACTTGGTGTTATTAACCAAATGGTGTGATATGTACTAAAACTCTGGAATTATATACATAGTGGTACCAACTCAATCCAGGGTATAGTGTTACATATACATTGTTAATATGAAGCTAAAATAATGATAGAACTGTCTCAATGAGAAAGATATTAAAATACAAAAATAAATGATAGAACCGTCTCTATGAGAAAGATCCAAAAGTCCACACTAAAAGAGATCTGTCAAAGTACTCCAGGCAGCAAAACTCATTCCAGATCGATAATGGCCAGTCGCAAGCTCCATAACTTGCATTTCTGGCGAGTCTGAAGACTCGCCAGAAACACGGGCCCTCAAGCTCCATCCGGAGCTTGATAAATGGGCCTCTATGTGTCAAATGTATGTCTGCAGTGACAACACGTCCTGTGTATTAATTTACAGCCTTAAAGGAAATATGATATTACTACATTCCATTGTAGCATTGGATAATCCTACATCACCGATGGGGCATATATTGCTTGGTGCGGTCATTACATACATACATGTTATATACATTTCTATAGGTTTTACTCTTCTACTTATATACCATACCAAACATAAAAATTATACTAAAAATATAATTATTACTGAGGAGGAGCCACCCCCAATCCTCCACCAGCCGCCGATACTGCCCCCCAGACACCCCCTGCTAGAGGCCGATTTTTCACAAACATGTAGGGGACTACATTGCACAAGCATTTCTTGTGAAATGCCTGTGCAATGTTAAATGCCGACAGTGTATGCTGTCGGCATTTAGCGCTGCAGGGTGGACATGATTCACTATAGCGAATCATGTCTGCCCGGACCCACAAGACTTGATGGAGTGCATTTTAGAAACAGGCTTGAGTTATTCTATTGCCCATGCTAATTGATGCCCTTGTCTTAATTATAGGATGTTAATCTATTGCCTTTAAGGTAGTAGTATCTGTGATGCTAGCAAAACATTACACATTGTATATAATTGGCCAGATTAAGACATAAGCGCTATTGTCTGGGCGTGAGCAATAAGGGGTTTATGGCTGGTGTTTGCGCTCATCAGGTTTACCGCTGGCATTACGAGTTTAAAGTAAACACGATTGCTTGAGCACAAATGCAATTTATGATAATAACAAATAGATCCAAGAATATGTTCCAGCAGACAAGAGAGTTGTAGAAAAATAAAAATGTACTTTATTAGGATCAATTAAAAACGAAAAAATAGGCAGACTCCAATAAACATGGGGAGTAAGAATGGTCTGACCGGTTTCAGCCTAACAGGCTGTAGTCATAGACATGTAGCACCTGTGCAGGTGCACTCTATATAAAACTCTTAGCTCCTCCTCGGGGAGGTGATAAAAGAAAACTGACTCCCAATGTTTAACCCTTTAAGGAGAAATGAATAGAGCAATATATATACATGCATATAAAAAGAAAAAGACAGCTAACATAAAATGAATACATTACTGTCAGACATTTGTAACCCTAATTTGCTCAACAGTCGCAGCATATCAAGTGTATTCAAATAATAAAAGAAAAAGAAAATGCATATGATAAAAAAAGAGAGTATATCATAGATGGTGTATAGAATGTTAAAGAGACATAATAAATTTAATTTAACTAATGCTTAGGCGAGCTCTTGTGCTTATTGCACTAAAGAGCAACCTTGCTGAAATCAAAATAATATCTAGCTAATGTATATATATATATAAGATTAATGAAATGCTCAATCCACTATAGTTTAAGGACATGAAGTATTGGGATGTGAATAATGATCGTGTTTATATCTAGTTTTAACATGTAGGTGGTGCAAAACACATGTGCTAGCAAGGTAGGAGTATATAGGATAGGAGTGTTTTATGTATTAATAGATAGCCTAAAAAGGCATTAATGATCAAATAATACAACCAGATATATATGTCTAGACTCAGTGGGAACAAAATGGGGGAACATAGTCTGGGTACAGGCCTAGTCTAAAATAAAAATTTCTCTATGAGCTAATGTATACATGGTTTTGTAGAGATGGACTCATGGATACTCCAAAAGGAGACATGCGCCACGAGTTATAAAGACTATCAGTGTTGCCAATAATTAATGATGTTGAATTCCCTTGGCAACAGGCAACCGAGCTTATGGACCCAATAAATCTCCTGTTGGCATAAAATGCCAAATTTGTCGCCTCCCCTAGGGGGTCTGACTATCTGCTCGATTGCCTGCCACCTAAAAGATCCAACTTGGCCTTGATGTACCTCCAAAAAATGTTTAGAGAGAGCAGAAACTGCTCTTTCATGGGAAATGTGGGCTAGATGCTCTTTAATGCGTGTCCCCACTGCTCTGGTGGTCCTACCCACGTACTGCCTGTGGCATAGAGTGCACTCTATGAGGTATACCACGAATTTACTATCACATTTAACACAGCCCTTGGTCTCAAATGATTCTGCCCCAGAAGCTGACGTGAAGTGAGTGGCTACTTTGATGTGGTCACAGGACCCACTTGACCTCTTTCCACACCGGAAGGTGCCCTTGAAATGTAGCCAAGAGCTCCTGCTTGGTTCTTCCCTTAGTAAGCTGGGGGACAACAGATTGCCTAAGGTCAGATTCTTCCTATAGACAAAATTACAGCCACCCTTGATAACATTGCATAGGGATTTATCTCCCCGCAGAATTGGAATGTTTTTCCTAATTATATTACAGACCTGATGGTATTGATTCAAGTAGGCTGTAATAAGGGTAGGAGTATTCCGTGTCTGTACTGTCTTAGTCCTTTCACTAGCTGGGCTAATGGTCCTGTGGAACGACCCTGACCGGTCCATCCGATCCACCTCATTTCATGCTCTCCTAATAGCTTTAACAGGATAGTTCCTATCCCGTAGGCGCTTTTCCAGATCCTCACTCTCTCTATCACAGTCCTCATCCCGGGTACAATTACGTTTGACACGCATAAACTGACCTTTAGCAATCCCCCTAAACACATGTTTAGGGTGACTGCTATTAGCGTGCAATAATGTGTTGCCGGAGATAGGCTTGCGGTAGAGTGAAGATATGATTTTGTGGGTGTCAGAATCTCCTGTCAGAGTTACATCCAAGTAATTCATAGCCCTGTGGTGCCACTGGTAGGTTAATCTGAGACCCACTTCATTGCAATTCAATTGGTCCACCCATTCCTTTGCTTGTATCTCACTTGAGGACCAGATGATCAATATGTCATCTATGAACCTCAGGTATTTATGGATGGACCCAGTGAATGTATTTCTGCCTCCATAGACGTGGATCCGCTCCCACCACCCCATAAAAAGGTTGGCATAGGAGGGGGCGAATTTTGCCCCCATGGCGGTTCCACGCCTCTGGAGGTAGAAAGTGTCAGAAAACTTAAAGAAGTTATGTTGGAGCAGGAACCTAATGACTCTCAAAACAAAATTTTTGTGTTGAGAATCCAGGTCAGTGACCATATCCAGAAAAAATTCTATAGCCTGGAGTCCAAATTCGTGGGGAATACTGGAGTATAAAGCCACCACCTCAATGGTTATCCAGCTATAGTTTGGCTCCCATCTAATCTGTTCCAATTTAGATAGGGCATGAGCAGTGTCACGTACATAGCTGGGTAGTCTATGTACTATTGTTTGCAAGAAGTTATCGACCCATTTAGATAGTGGCTCTATTAAAGAGCCAATACCTGCCACAATGGGTCGTCCCTGGACGTTTTCAAGACTCTTGTGGACCTTCGGGAAGTAGTGGAAGATAGGCATCACCGGATTTTCAACCAACAAACATTCAAAAGTATGTCTATCGATGATGCCCATCTCCAGTCCATCGTCCAGAAGGTCCTTCAAGATGTGCCCAAAAAATGTAGTGGGGTCCCTAGGTAGAATGGAATATGCCTCATGGTCACCCAATTGGATAACCATTGACGTGGTGGCTTTATACTCCAGTATTCCCCAAGAATTTGGACTCCAGGCTATAGAATTTTTTCTGGATATGGTCACTGACCTGGATTTTCAACACAAAGATTTTGTTTTGAGAGTCATTAGGTTCCTGCTCCAACATAACTTCTTTAAGTTTTCTGACATTTTCTACCTCCAGAGGCGTGGAACCGCCATGGGGGCAAAATTCGCCCCCTCCTACGCCAACCTTTTTATGGGGTGGTGGGAGCGGATCCACGTCTATGGAGGCCGAAATACATTCACTGGGTCCATCCATAAATACCTGAGGTTCATAGATGACATATTGATCATCTGGTCCTCAAGTGAGATACAAGCAAAGAAATGGGTGGACCAATTGAATTGCAATGAAGTGGGTCTCAGATTCACCTACCAGTGGCACCACAGGGCAATGAATTACTTGGATGTAACTCTGACAGGCGATTCTGACACCCACAAAATCATATCTTCACTCTACCGCAAGCCTATCTCCAGCAACACATTATTGCAAGCTAATAGCAGTCACCCTAAACATGTGTTTAGGGGGATTTCTAAAGGTCAGTTTATGCGTGTCAAACGTAATTGTACCCGGGGTGAGGACTGTGATAGAGAGAGTGAGGATCTGGAAAAGCGCCTACGGGATAGGAACTATCCTGTTAAAGCTATTAGGAGAGCACGAAATGAGGTGGATCGGATGGACCGGTCAGGGTTGTTCCACAGGACCATTAGCCCAGCTAGTGAAAGGACTAAGACAGTACAGACACGCAATACTCCTACCCTTATTACAGCCTACTCGAATCAATACCATCAGGTCTGTAATATAATTAGGAAAAACATTCCAATTCTGCGGGGAGATAAATCCCTATGCAATGTTATCAAGGGTGGCTGTAATTTTGTCTATAGGAAGAATCTGACCTTAGGCAATCTGTTGTCCCCCAGCTTACTAAGGGAAGAACCAAGCAGGAGCTCTTGGCTACATTTCAAGGGCACCTTCCGGTGTGGAAAGAGGTCATGTGGGTCCTGTGACCACATCAAAGTAGCCACTCACTTCATGTCAGCTTCTGGGGCAGAATCATTTGAGACCAAGGGCTGTGTTAAATGTGGTAGTAAATTTGTGGTATACCTCATAGAGTGCACCCTATGCCACAGGCAGTACGTGGGTAGGACCACCAGAGCAGTGGGGACACACATTAAAGAGCATCTAGCCCACATTTCCCATGAAAGAGCAGTTTCTGCTCTCTCTAAACATTTTTTGGAGGTTCATCAAGGCCAAGTTGGATCCTTTAGGTGGCAGGCAATCGAGCAGATAGTCAGACCCCCTAGGGGAGGCGACAAATTTGGCATTTTATGCCGACAGGAGATTTATTGGATCCATAAGCTCGGTTGCCTGTTGCCAAGGGGATTCAACTCTGAATTCGACATCATTAATTATTGGCAACACTGATAGTCTTTATAACTCGTGGCGCATGTCTCCTTTTGGAGTATCCATGAGTCCATCTCTACAAAACCATGTATACATTAGCTCATGGAGGAATTTTTATTTTAGACTAGGCCTGTACCCAGACTATGTTCCCCCATTTTGTTCCCACTGAGTCTAGACATATATATCTGGTTGTATTATTTGATCATTAATGCCTTTTTAGGCTATCTATTAATACATAAAACACTCCTATCCTATATACTCCTACCTTGCTAGCACATGTGTTTTGCACCATCTACATGTTAAAACTAGATATAAACACGATCATTATTCACATCCCAATACTTCATGTCCTTAAACTATAGTGGATTGAGCATTTCATTCATCTTATATATATATACATTAGCTAGATATTATTTTGATTTCAGCAAGGTTGCTCTTTAGTGCAATAAGCACAAGAGCTCGCCTAAGCATTAGTTAAATTAAATTTATTATGTCTCTTTAACATTCTATACACCATCTATGATATTCTCTCTTTTTTTATCATATGCATTTTCTCTTTCTTTTATTATTTGAATACACTTGATATGCTGCTGCTGTTGAGCAAATTAGGGTTACAAATGTCTGACAGTAATGTATTCATTTTATGTTAGCTGGCTTTTTCTTTTTATATGCATGTATATATATTGCTCTATTCATTTCTCCTTAAGGGGTTAAACATTGGGAGTCAGTTTTCTTTTATCACCTCTCCGAGGAGGAGCTAAGAGTTTTAAATAGAGTGCACCTGCACAGGTGCTACATGTCTATGACTACAGCCTGTTAGGCTGAAACCGGTCAGACCTTTCTTACTCCCCATGTTTATTGGAGTCTGCCTATTTTTTCGTTTTTAATTGATCCTAATAAAGTACATTTTTATTTTTCTACAACTCTCTTGTCTGCTGGAACATATTCTTGGATCTATTTGTTATTATTCTACTTGGAGTACTGGGACTCCAATCCTACTTCATCATTCACAGCGACATTGGACTGCCTAGCCGGGTGATGTCACGACCGGAGGAGGAGTCGAACAGCGTGTCAGTGTAGAGACCAGCTGAGCAGAGTTGGAACAAGGAACTACACTACTACGGAGCTTCAGACTGAGACGCACAAGAGGATTTCTCCAGACGGAGGTCACGCTAAGGGTAGTGAGTAATCATTTATTACATCTTATCGAGGCTTGTGGCTCATTTTACGTAGAGCAGGCAGCTTAACCACATAGGAGCCCTGTTATGTCATTTTGTTTGAGTACTCCCCAGCCTAATATCTGATTGCTACCCTAGCGTAAGGACTTTTTCTAAATGCCTGCTTGTTACACATCCATTACACACGTTTGCTACTGCTGCAGTACTTATCTCTAACCAGTGAACGATTGGATATATGTTTTTGACCCACTCTGATAGAGGATTACATGTCACATATTTTAACAGCATATGCATGTGTATTAGGTCATACGGACTGATTGGTTGATTACATCTGAGCAATTACGCAAGCATTTGAATATTCAGGACCTGGCTTTCCTGACATACACAGCTTGATTAACCTCTCATTTGCCATTATATCCTATATATCCTACGTTTGCTTTATCTTCTTGCTGTGACTGCATACTATTACATAACACATGTTTTGTATGTTTGGATTATGATACAAGCATTAATATGATATCATCCCTCAAGAATCTTGCTAACTCTGCATGTTGCGACAGTAACAGCGGCCTCCACGAATGCTTGCTCATTCATTGTCTGCATCATTTGTTTGTTCTCTTTTCTCGCAATTTATGATAGAATGATTACGGCGCCCACAGTGCTCTAGGAAACAAAAAATACATTACGAAGTACACTTACACTTATAATAACACTATCTGATAAAAAAATATCAAAATAATAAATTGCACACAAAAGTTATAAAGCCTCAAAGATATCATATCTCAGGTGTTAGGAATTTTTTTTTTACTTTTTTGATTAACCAATAAATATATATTTTTGTACCATTTGAAAAGAATGCTGAATTCTCTGGCTTTAACTAATTGGGCGTATTATATCCCTTTTAGTGGCATATTTCTCTTGCTGTAACTTATTACACATATACTGTATATATATATATATATATATATATATATATATATATATATATATATATTTCCTAAGATATGGTGATTCCATGGAATCATCAATTACTAGTGGGAATATCACTCCTGGCTAGGAGGAGGCAAAGAGCACCACAGCAAAGCTGCTATATATGTCACGTCCCTTATCCATAACCCTGAGTCATTCTCTTTGCCTCTGTTCATGGAGGAGGTGAAGTTTTTTGGTGTCTGAGGAAAATTGAACTTCAATCAAGATTTTATTATTTTGAAATGCCAGAGTAGGTTTACTCTGACTTTCCTCTCAAGTCTGGGTGTAGCTGTACCCCACGTTAGTCTCTTCAGTAGGGCAGTGGTGGCTTTAAAGCAGTTAGGAACTTGTGATGTGGACTATAACTGCATTTTCCTAACAAGTTGCTGCCCTTGTATAGATAGCCAGAGTATATTTACTCTGTTTTTTTTTTGTTTCTACAGGTCTCTGTGAGGAATGGCTTCTTCTCATGCTGGGTGAGCTGTCTTTCTGCCGGGCAGCTAAATGTGCAGGTAAGTGCCTTTTTGTCTTCTGGGGCTAGTAGGCTGGCACTTCAGAGTCATGAAAAATTAGAAGGACTCTCTGCAATTTTTTAATGGGCACAGAATCCTCATTGGGGGTTTAAGGCAGATTGCAGGCACTTTTATGCATGTGGCGGAAGACTGAGTTTTTATCTCTTCATAAATAGGAAGGGGTTCATTTTTATTTTTTCTGGTAGTTTATCCTTGTGGGGTTTATTTATTTTCTCTGAGTCCGGATTTCAGGTTACATCCGGTAGAGAAGACACCGTTTACGTTTCATCCCTTCATAGCCTATGGTCTTATGAGGTAGGGATTGGTGTAATTTGTTTTGCTCTGAGGCGCAGTTCTGTAGTGTTTTTTAAGTCCTTCACATTATCAATTTGATCGCAAGGGTGTTTATTGCAAGCGCTCGCTTTGCTTGGTTTGTGTCTCTGTTTGTTTTCCTGTGCGGCTGGGAAGCGCGCGCTTTAGTTAATGGTGCAGCTTCTTTCAGCCTGGCCACCTCCTCCCTCTTCTTTCTCAGTGCGGCGTCGGCCGCGTTAGTTTATTAATTCAACAAGGAGCTGCTGTCTAGTTCTGTTGCAGCTGCTGCTTGTGTGTTAACAGCCATGTACTTAAAATTTTCTTATGTTGGGATAAGAGGGTATATGTTATAGCACAGTAAATTAAAGGACCAGTGCTTTATTGATTCATTTATTTGTTTTTGAGTATGAAGCAGTTTGTTTTTGCTGGAACTCTATTTAAAGAGACAGTAGTGTTCTTAAAATATGCAAATACTTTTAAGAATTTGTAGTTTTTCATGGGTTTTTTTTTTTTTTGACAGGGATATAAATAGATTGGCATTTATAATAGGATATTTGTCCTTTATTTTAAAAATGATTAGTTAGTTAAGTTGATGCCCTTTGAGCCTTATGTCTCCCAGGATGATACTTGGACTATTCCATAGTTTTCTCCTTAAGGGCCCAAGCCTATATGGTGTCACATGTTGTGCCCTGCGGTTCCTCTTATTCTCTTGGAGGAGTGTATTTGCCTGCTGATTTGCAGCACAGGTATTTTCAATATCTGCGGCAATATTTGCATTTTTCTTTTTTTTCCTTCTGGGAAAGCACAAGAAGTATCCTTCAGATTTAAAACTTGAACACTTTTGTGTATGGTAAGGAGGTTTTGGCTAATTTGGGGTGACTTCGATACGTATGTCGTTGTCAACCTTAAGAATTAGACATGTGCGTTTCGTTCCGAATTTAAATTCGGACGAATTTGTCAAATTCGGAGATTCAGATTGATTTGAATTTCCGAATTACCGTAGCACCGAATCTAACGAATAAATCCGAATTAGTTCGGATTTATTCGTAACATTCGGATGGCCATGGACTAATCACAATTACACTAGTATTGTACTGTATATTAGGTTATATCACTCTGCTATGGGTTACACCTAATATTACAGTACATAATACTAGTCTAATACACAGCACATCCCACCTAACACATACCGAACTTCCGAATTTACGAATCGAATCCGAACCGAATACATCCGAATAAATCCGAATTTATTCGAATCCAAATGAATCCGAATGAATCCGAAATGAATGCATTTGAATGTATGCGAATTCGAATCGATCCAAAAACAAAATTCGAAAACATCCGAATCGATCCGAAATTAAACAAAATTTTTCGCCGTGCACAAGTCTACTAAGAATCTAATGAATAATTACTAAGATTCTTCTGTGGAAATTTAGTTTTTTCCTGTTCTAGACCATGCTAGTAGTTTTTTCACAGGAATGGGAGAAGTCAGCGATTCCTTTTTTCCCGTCTCCTGTCTTTAAAGGATTTTTCCTGTTGCTGTCTCCATTAGTTATTAGGGAGCATGGTGCCTTTAGTAGTAGGGCATTTCTACTCTGGCTTAAGGAATCTTTGTTTCCTAGAGAGGGTATTTGTTCTTTCAGGAAAAATGGACTAAGCTGGTGACTTACATTGAAGTGGGGGGTTGATCCTTTCTGTTTGTTTTAAAACATGGATACGAGGTGTTCCAGATAGTCTGTGGACATAGTATTTCAGGGTTACTACGTAGTAGTCAATTCTTTCCTGCCCTCTGAGGCAGTTTCATCTCTCAATTTTATCTGGAGGCTAGATAGCTGTGAGGTATTTTAGTAATGCTTTTGGGGTTAGTTCCAGTTCCTGTAAGTGAGCAAGGCCTAGGATGTTATCATTCTGGTTTGCGATTACCATATTTGCCCTATAGTAGACCTATGGTGTCAATAGCCTGTCTCGGGGTATCGTTCTTCAAATTGAACCAGTGGCTCCATTTTTTTTCTTGAACTAGGGGGGTTGATTCATAGTGACCATAGTTCTAGTTGGTGAGGTAGCTCAGTTGGTAATTGTCCTGACTACAAAAAAGCCTGTTTAAAGGATCCAAGGCACAGGTTCAGATCCCGGCAGGGCCAACTCAGCCCTTCATCCTTCCGAGGTTGATAAAATGAGTGCTATTAAATTGGGTAATAGTAACAACTATTACTATTCAGTGGTTGATTTGGCTGGAAAAGCGCTTTGAGTCCCACTGGGAGAAAGGAGCTATATAAATACTAGTTGTTATTATAAGAGGACGTGTATTTTTCAGTTTCTGAGTTTTACCTTTCTGTCAAACACTTGGCCGTGCCATGGTTTTCAAGGGGCTGTATTGGCAGTAATTAGGTTTCAAGGAATTGCTATGGTGCCATTCCTGGATGTCTTAATGGATCAGGTGCCATCTTTTCAACAAGCAATCTTTCATTCCGAGTTCTTGTCTATCTTTATTCCTTGAATGGAAGTGAATCTGAAAATGAATTCCCTTGTTCCAACTACAGAGGTAGTTTTCTTAGGGAACAGATTAAGTTTCCCTATCTCTGGAAATATTTTTGTCAGAAGTCAGGAAATAGAGGATTCTTTTTGCCTTTTTCAGTGGATCAATGTATGGAGGTAATGGTCTGATGATTGCTTCTTTGGAAATCATCCCTTTGTCTGATCCATCTGAGAGTCTGCGGTTATGCATGTTCAAATAGTGGACCAAGGATTTTGTGGCTCTGTCTTAGAGGATAGATCTAGATCTGCCGACATGAGATTCTTCCCTGTGATTCAGAGAGGGGAATTAGTGGTAGAACACTCGCTTTGCTTGTGAGAGGTAGCGGGATCGTTACCCGCATTCTCCAAAGTCTTTTGGGGTTCTCAGGAGCATTTGTCTTGGGGCGCATTCTTCTGGAGTCCTTTCTGAGTAATAGTCACAGTCGCTAGCCTGTTGGGTTGGTGACAATGGACTTGGGAGGAGCTTGCTCTCCACATCCCCATCTTTACAATGCTCTGACGGCTTGGCCTCAGTTGTTCAATCCGTTATTTTAGGTTATAGTTGCTATTTCTTCTCAGTGGTTTACATTAACCACCTGGGAGGACCCTGAATTTCCTTTGCCATGATTGGCATGGATTGTTCAGTGGGAGGATGCTCACATTCTAGTTTTTCCACTATTCACATTTCAGTGTATACTGGGAGCGGACTTCTTGAGCTGTTAGTTTTTTCATCCTGGGAGTGGGTTTTCCCGGAGGTGTTCTCCAGGTTAACTCAGGTTAACATGGGGGTGCTGGAGTTGGAGATATCAGTACGCCAAGTTTCCAGGTTATGTTTAAGGTCAGAGATTAGCAAGGTGCTCTGCTAAATTGCCTGGTGGTTCTTTGGGATTTCAGTCTGATGGCTCTCCTCCGCAGGTCTTTGCTTGTATCAAATGGAAGTGAGCATCAGTATTGTTATAAGTTCCTTCATATTCTTGCAGGATCTGGTTTCAGATCTAGCAGACATGTAATTTTTCCCACCTTGGTGGTTGTTCCTGTGGAAGGACCTTCTAGTTCAGGGTCTTTTCTTTCATACAACTTCTTTTTCTCTGAAGCTTTCTGCTGGGAGATTGACTGCTTAGTTATGTCTAAGCGTGGTTTTTCTTAATCGGTCATTGAGACCATAAATTTAGGCTTGCAAGTCTGTTACTATAGTTTCTTTTACCATAAGGTATAGTGTAAATTCCCTGATTGGTGTGAATCCATGGACTTCTCTTGGAAGTAGGGTCAAGATTCAAAGGGGTTTTGCCCTATTCCAGGTCAGTCTGGAGGACGGTTTGTCAGTCAGTTCTCTGAAGGGCAGTTTTCTGCATTATCTTTTTTTACACAAGTGTCTTGCGGATGTGCCAGACGAGTATACTTTTGTCAGAACCTAGTTAGTATCAGGCCTGTTGAAGTCTGTTGCTTTCTTTCAAGCTTTACCTTTGTTTTAAGGTTTTTGCAGCAGGCTCAGTTTGAGCCTTAGCATTCCATAAGATTTTAACTCTTTTTCTTAGAATTTTCTTTCTTATTATATATTCTGCTTGGAGAGTTCAGGTACTCTGGGCTTTGCAGTGTAATTCGTTTTATCTTTCCAGATAAGGCTTTTTTTCCTAAGTGGAAATGTTATTTGGGAATTGTTGTTCCCTCTCTGTGTCCTCATTCTTATTCTTTGAGGTACGTGTGTGCACAATTTGGATATGTGCAGGCTTCTGTTTTTGTTTGTTTTCTCTGTATTAGAAAACTACTGCTACTTCTCTTTTTACTTTGTTTGCTTTTCAGTTTACTTCGTTTGCTTTTCAGACTGTGGGGCTGCAGTCTCCTGAGAGAGTTTTGGCTCATTATTTGAGGGCTGTTTCTTCTTTTTGGGCTTTCAAAATGAAGCTTCTGTGGAAAAGATTTGCAAGTCTGTCACTTAGTTTTTCTTTCCCAAATTTTACAAATGTGTATCTTTGTCTCGGTTGAGGCTTCTTTTGGGGGTATAAAGGTTCTTCAAGCAGTGATGCCTTTTGTTTAGTTTACCTATCTTGTCCCTCCCTAATTATCTGTGTCCTCTAGCTTGGGTATTGGTTTCCACTAGTAATTGATGATTCTGTGGACTTACTTATTTTTTCTAAAATCTCAGGCACTTCTACATAGTGTTGCCACCTCAGCCATGTTTTCCTGGACACTTATGAGTAACACATGCTGCAGGGTGTGCAGGGAGGAACATGTATTGTGTTTCTGGACAGCACTATTCATATTCCTCCCTGCAGCATGTGTAACTTATAAGTGTTCTGTATTTTAAGGGACGGGTGGCAACCCTACTTCTACACCTTTTTGTTATCTTCTTTTTCCATTTCCCTTCGGCTAAATGACTGGCGGTTATGGGTAAGGCAAGTGACATATATAGAAGCTTTGCTGTGGTGCTCTTTGCCTACTCTTGCTGTCCAGGAGTGATATTCCCACTAGTAATTGATGATTCCGTGGACTCACCATATCCAGAAATAAATAAACTTATCAGGTAAGCATAAATTATGTCTTATATATATATATTAAGTAGATGAAAACATGTAAAAACATATTTATTCAATAATCATATTTAATAAAGTGTTATGCTGTGTATTTACTGTAAGTATTTCACATTCCTATGTTCTGCACATAGCATAATATGTTTTTTCTAAATAGATATTCCTATATATATCTGTATGTATCTATACTTATAATCATATACTGTATATATACGTATAGATATATATTGTACCAAAAAAATCATACCAGATAAATGTAGAAATATTTATTTATAAATGAAAATAACATTTTCTTCTATGTGAAGAACATTGGAGTGTGAAATATTAATATTTTCATATTGGGATAGCGCACATGAGAATTTGCAATCACATCTGCTCACGAATTGGGTGAAAGTTTTTCTTCCCTTCATTGAATTTCATGGAGGTTTTTTAAGTTAACATGCGCGATATTGGAATTTCATCTTTTTGCTCTCATCAGGATAGCACGTGAGAGAAAACTTTCAAATCATAATATAAGCGCAAAAAACTAAACTTCTAGCGCAGTTAACGATCAAGCATACTTTAATGAGTCGGTCAAGCCGTGAGTGCGTGCTACCTAATATTATAATACATTTTTATTTGATTTGTTTTATGATTTTATTCTATAGCACTTTATATTGCTCAAACACCAAACAAGTTAGTTAAATATGATTTAAAACAATAGGTCAAATTACTAATGTAACCATCTGTCATTGCATGATAGTTATTTTACTGTTAAGAGGTTTATAAATGTCAACATTCATTTTGTTCTGCCACTTTTATTTGCATTTTTCTGGCATTTAACATCTTTATCGTAATGTACTACACATAAACCTTTTACTTCATTAAGAAAAAATCAATCCCTTATCAGAAGGCTCATTATGATCTGCTTTAGGGCCAAATTTACTTGTATTCATAGCTTAAAGCTTACTTAAATTAGTCATTTTGTTGTTTTTTTTAAACATCACAAATAATAAAGATCAGTGTATAATTAATTGGAATAAAGGCACCATACAAATACAGTGATACTTATAAAATGTATCTGACAAATGACAACAGCTGCCTGTAGTCTGAAAAAAAAAGAACATTACATAGCAACAAAAATTTAGAATGCAGTTGAGTAAGAAGGCATAATTTTTTTATAGGATATATAAAATTTATATAATTTATATTGTATATTTACAATACACATACAGTAAACACATTATTAAATATTAAAATTTATTATAAATGATTTGTCATGTTTTTTAGGTATTTGAGTGGAAAGGGCTCCAAAGTATTTATACATATGTAATACATATATGTGTATTCATATGTATATACTGTATGTGTTTATATGTGTATATATGTATATGCACGTTACCCAAATATATGGTTTATTTGCTCTTTTACTAGCTCCCTCTCCCTGTGACTAGGGCATGCATATCTACACATATAACCTAAATACACATGTATACATACAGCCCTTTCCATTCAAATACCTTGTCATATACCATATACCTTTTAACCGTCATAATTATATATTTTTTAATTTTTATATGATTATTTTTATTAGATATTGTATATATATATATATATATGAGTGTAACACTTTATTTTAATGTATTTCAATTGTGTTTGGTACAACTTTTATTTTAGCCCTAGTGCTTTACGCAGACTTCAGTTGTGCTAACCCAATGACTGTAAATTGAGTTTGCACTTGTGCGGTTGTCTTTACTTTTAACAAATTTATTTTTATGCATTTGAAAAAAAGACAATTTTACTCAATATTTGCATTAGTAATTTCTTATTTATTGAAATTTTAAAAAAGGATAACAAAAATAATTAATATTAGCAAATACCAATATTTAGAAAGTTTCTTAAATGAATAACCATCAACCATTGGTGTCTTCAACTAAAAAGAAAGAGTTGGATAGACTAACGTGGTATTTAACTTTACAAAAACATAGGTATCATTAAATGGGTTGAATTATGCTGTAAGGAAATGTGGTTCACCCTCCGCCAAATTTTATATATATATATATATATATATATATATATATATAATTTACAATTAATCAAATTGACTACAATGGCTGTTCTTAAAAAGCTTAATGGTTCGTAATAGCAATTTTATAATGCCCTGATGTCAACTAAATTCTTGGCTTTCATATCATACATTAACTAAAAATGTTCATGCAGTTGATTATATGTTCATTGCATGTTTATACGTATAGAGAAGTAAAATTTTGAGATTTCTATTTCTTATTTTAAAATAAAATAAAAAAAAACAGGATAAATAGGTACAAAGCTTAAAAATACTGTTGTGATACAATGTTCATGTTTTTGCAGAAGCAAACAATTACTATTTATTTGTGCAGCCATTAAAATGCAAGCTGTTGGAAATATTCATAAACAATACCGAATTCCTTAATAACAATATGACAATTAAAAATGTATTAGAGTCATTTTTCATTGTGCTGGAGATGGCAACATAATATAATTTTCACTATTTTTTTGTTTTTAGGCTATTTATATTTTACATTTATATCATATGTTTCAGAAATTTGCATTTATAAAGAAATAGCATTATGCAAATGGAAAAAAATACATATTTAATTGTCAGGCAAATGAGTATAAAAAAGTGAAAAACACATTTTGTCATTCATGTCTGTGGGTTCTCTTGGGACAATGATAAATGCTCATTATAGATACCAGTAAAATTATTTAATTTGAAATAGGAAGCAAATGTGATTATTTTTAAAATGATTATCCTACTCCAAATTAATCAGTAACTAATATAGCAAAAAATGACCTAAAATAGTCTCTATTAAAATGAGTAGCACATTTCATTATTATAATTGCATTGGTTTCTAATAAATAATGTATACATTTTACTATTTTTTTATCCAAAAGTATTATATTAATTTATTTTTATATAATGCAGATGGTATCTCTGACTTTATGCTTGAAAATGTCAAAAGAATCATACTCATCATATATGTCCTAATATCAGCATAAAAATATTATGTAAATCATATTATGCATATCTCATTATGTATATGTTCTGAGGTTTAGCATTCCAAGAGAAAAGTATGTAACTAATTTTAATGGATCATTCTCATTAAAATTGTCCTAACTTTTTTGAATGCTTTTCTTTCATTAATAATAGGTGGTGTGTATTTTTCTTTAACAAAAAACTGCACTATGCAAGCCACTATAATGAATCTGCTTTTAAAAAAGTGTCAGCATGTTTTTTTGTACTGAATCCAATTTAGCAACTGTATCACACTCAGATTGATTGCTATTATTTAGTAACATTGTATGTTACTTAATAATAGGGGCTTTTTACTGTTCAACATAATATCAAGCAGGTAAGCGGCATCAATAACACTAACACCTACATTAATTCTGTACCTGTTTTGCTGTCTATTAACTATAAATATAAACTCTCATTGCTGAATGTAACCCTAATTAAACCACCACCCATAAATAACCCTAACTGAACGGCCTCCTTAGCCTATCTCAGCACCACTACATCGCATACCCACATTTATACGTATTCCTATGTGAACCCTCAATCCAGTCTCCTCTAACACTACACACTGCTATTTACACATTATGCACATTAGGACCCTCTTTGAGTGCTAAACCCTCCAAATAAAAAAAAAGAAGCAAAACCTCATTAACCTCAATGTTTATTTGAAAAAGTAGAAATGTAAGCTTACGAGCCAGCCCATTTTTGGCCCTGGATATTGCTCTCTAATTGGTGAATACTTTTAACCACCAATCAGCAAGCTGTACCCAGGTGCTGAACCAAAGACGGGCTGGTTTGTACTTTTAAATTTCTGCTTTTTAAAATAAAGATAACAAGAGAATGAAGAACAATTGATAACAGAAGTAAATTAGAAAGTTGATTAAAATGGCATGCTCTATCTGAATCCCGAAAGAAAAAAATTGGGTTCAGTAACCCTTTAAGTATGGCTAGACTGCACATTGTGTACATGTCCATATTTAATTACAATTCAATATCAAGAGCAGATTTTGGAAGGCTTATGAAAAGGCAAAACTTTCTTGTTAATATAAGAAATTAAACCTTAGATATAAAAATGGTAAATTAAGTGCTACAAGTGTGCACAAATTAAGGTTACTATAGTATCTTATTGGAGTGATACAAACCCCAGGCAATTACAATTTGTAAATTGAACATTAAAATCAGAAGTCCAGAACCCCAGAATAATTAGAAAGATGTTTTGCTTCCATATAGAAAGGAAAGTAATGTTATGTGGTAGTGTTGATGTTCTGAAGACTACATATTCCTATCACCTATCAGTGTATTTTCTTAAGGTAAAAGTAGTCTTGTTGGATAGAGCAAAAGGTTTCTTGTTGATCTCACAGATATGAGCAAAGGTCTGGCCATAGGTGTTCATGGGGAATTCTAAATGCATGGTAAAGATTTTGCACCTGATTTTGGGCGGAGCATGAAGAATTCATAATGACTATTGGTCTTATAAAGTATATTGACTTGCAACTGTATCTAGTTATTTCAAAGCTGATGAGGTTCTCTTAGTTTTCTTTTTTTTTCTTTTATTTCTTTTTAAAAGGACATTCATTTTTATTTCATCATCCAGACAGAACATACAATTTTAAAAAAGTTTTCAATTTACTTCTATAATCAAATTTGCTTAGTTCTCATGTTATTCTTTGTTGAAAACATATTTAGATAGGTAGCATACATATGTCTGAAGCACTATAGGACAGGACATAGTGCTGCCATCTAATGCTCTTGCTAATGTATAACATTGTTACAAAGCTGATGCCATATAGTGCTTCAGACACACTCCAAAACTTACCTTTCTGCTTTTCAACAAAGGATAACAAGAAAATGAAAGAAAATTTTAACATGGAAGTAAATTAGAAAGCTGTTTAAAATATTGTATGTTCTATATGAATCATTAAATATTTGTTTGGGGTTTATGTCCCTTTAACCATTTTTAAGATTTCCTATTTTCATTTGTCAAATTGAATTGCTTTATAGAGAGAATTTCTTTCTTTCTTTTTTTAATTGGTTTGTTCTGTAATGTTTTGAATGTGTTTCTTTAGGCTGGCACTCTTCACTGTGGAACCATTTATACACAGTGAAGTCATTGGTTATGAGCGATCCTACTTCTTCGATTGAAATGGACTGTGACTAACAACTCGTGTACGTCATTTTCAGGTTTAGAAGTTGCAGTAGGTTGTTTATGCAATGTATTAGTTTTAAAGACGGACTTTATTAAATCCTCATACATATAATATGTCTTAAAGGTATCAAGTGCTAACTATATTCAGGTATCAAGTGCTAACATTTGTTAAAGGACCGTTTCATACAGTAAGAATATAAAATCAACAGATACATAATAAAAAGCCAATTAAAAAAAAAATAGTAACATTACATGTTAAATGATCAGTAGATTGTTTTTTAGTATCACATGAAAGCCATCAGTGAATCACAATATTTATAGAATGAAAAATTCTTGCACATGCTTAGTAGAAGCTGACACCTCAGAATGTGTGCATATAGAACAGTTTAAGATTCCATCCTCTATCTGAATCATGAAAGTTTAACTTGGACTTTAGTGTCCCTTTAAGCTGTTGTTATTGGGATCAAAACAGGAAATTGAAACAAAACTGACAAATGCAATGGCAGCTGGACAGCTCTTATGATTACATTACAGGGCTTTTGTTTATCCCCTCGTACAGTTTGTAAAGAAAATTATCATTTAGATTTAATAAATTAACTTTTTGTATTTTTTCTTGTATTTCTATGTGTTGCAGTCATGCAGCCTCATGTTTTAAACACTGTGCGGACAAGGTTCTCAATTTGAGAACCTGTCCACACAGCTTTGCAGAATACGTCCGCTAGGCCCCTTCCCTCACACAACCAATTGCGCGAGAGTGCCTATAAATCACCATGTTCGGGGTGATTTCTCTTCACTAAGATTGTAGAAGCAGTTGTCTCATGACCTCTGCTTCTTACATTGCAGGAAGAAGGCCTTGCAAGGCCTCTAATGTAGCTTACGCAGCTTAGTAAATGAAGCCCATGATTTCTATTTTCTCACATTTACTGCAAATCTTCTATGTTTACGAGATATCACATACATGTCCACATATATGTCTATCAAATACATATTCATATGTAAATGTATTTTCCAACAGACAATGACAATGAATATAAATTTAATTAACCTAGACTATATATTCCTATCTACATCTCAAATTGAGTCTGGCTATTTTAGAGTGTATTGCACATGCACACGTGATAGAATAAGTGTGTTGGAATACAAAATTGATGGAAATTCCAGTTTTGCAATTCATCAATTGTCTTTAGGTGTCAAAAAGTTTGGAGACATTGGATTATGATTACCTTGAAGACTTTAGTGCCCTGTTAAATATAGCACCTTTTATTGGCTAGCCAATATGCATGTTCGAAAGTAACAATTGTGATTGGATCAAACTCACCGTAAGCCAAAAATCCACTATTAAACATCAGCTAATGCATTGTGATCGAGGTCTTTGCCATATAATATTTTGGTAACATTTGTGAGTTAGTATCTGCTCTGTCACACACCTTTCTCATAAGAGGTTAAATATTTGAGGCAAGGTAATTGTTTTGTTAAATTAATAAACACAAAAGTAAAGAGACAAGTTCTCCTATTTAAACTGAGACCCATGCTCTGTAAAACTCATTATTTTGTTTCTGAGATAAAACTGACCTACATTTCTAATACCTAATAATAATCAACTAAAAAGCTGCATAAGTGTTCGGAAAGGCTATTAGAGAACAGCTGTGTTGTTCCATTGTTATATTTTACAGATCACACAGCTTTGTTCAAAATTTTACAACATGAAATTTCAAAAAGCGCTATCTTTTTTTTAAAGAAACAATAAATGATCTCTGCATTGCATATATGTTAGAATTGCCACCTATCTTGATTAAAAATATTACCTTATCAACAGTGAAATTCAGGATATATTACATCACTTATTGCAGAATCCAAAATCGCCCAGCGCTACATAATTTGGCGGCGCTATACAAATAAATGATAATAATAATATGCTCATATGCACTGTGAATACAATATGCAAATCTATAACAATAAGTTAGAAAGATGAAAAGGATTACATAAATGCCAAACATTTTTTTTTAGGATTTTTAGAGTTTAAGGGGCATAAGAGTTAATTCCAATGTTGCCAAAATCCTTATTCAGTATAAAAAACAGGATTAACAGTTTTCCCGCCATATTCGATCTTCGTTTTCCAATAAAGACACAATTAACAAATGATAAAGGTCATCAATCACTGAAATCTAAAATGGCTTACTAAGGTTAATAGAGTCCATGTGTTTTGCAGTTGTATAGAGTGGTGTTTCTGAAAAGTCTTAAACAAACTAATTGCCATTTGTATATGGGCATGATGGGTATATTATACTGGGCATTAGAAACACAGTTTCTGGGACTTTTGCTTACTGCAAATACCCATGCAAAGGATATTGGTTGCCATTACAGAAGTATGAACAGAAAATGGATAATTGTAAATCCTGATCATTTTGAATATTCCAGAGCTACAGTATTTTACAAATACATAATAATAATAATACAAATAATATTCAGTAAAATTTACATTAATTTTCATTTAAACAAAAGTAAATGTTCTTTTACTGCAAATAACAAAGTATCACCTGCAGGCTTACTTAAAGACTAACCATTTAACAAAAGTAATCCAAACCCTGAATTCTGTTGTAGCCAAAAAGTATATCAATCCCTTTTTAAAGTTTTCTTTTATATTTGCAGTCACTACTTAAATTAGTTCAATGTTTAATTATTCTTACAGTGAAAAGCTACTTTTGTTTTGCCGGATGTTTAAACTCCTTTCCACTTTTCACAATCAATTTTCTTAATTTAATCAGTGTCCATGTAAACTTTTTATATGATTGTCACAAACCTATACAGAAAACCCACAGGGGTAACACAATTTTAAATTACAGATCATGCCATCCAAAACATATATTGAGGGCTATTTCTAAAGGCCAATTTATTAGAACCAGGTGAGTTTGCTCCAATGATACTTTGTATCAGCAACAGTGTCAGGTGTTAAGAGAGAGACTTCTTAGTAGAGGTTACAGAGATAAACTGTTACAATAAATTAAGACTATTGTAGAAGAGATTCCACATAAATCACTACTTACTTATAAGAAGGAGACATGTGACAAAGCTGTAAAGGATGTATCTGATAAAATAATCTTTAGCACTCCCTATAGTCTGTAATACAGGCACATTTGTGATATCATAAGTGAATGTTTACCTATACTGAATACTGTTCTATAAAAAGTAACCACTAAGGGGGTAAAGTTTGTATCTAGAAAGGCAAAGAGCATAAGGAATTATGTAGGACCGTCTTTTCTTGCTGAAAGAAAGTTGAATACATGGTTAAGGAGAAGAATAGGATTTTTTTAGGTGTAGAACAAAAAGACACCTTTATATCTCACAACACTAATATAAAAAAAATACAAATATAGTTTAAACTGCAATTCTACTCATGTAGTTTATCTTATGACCTGTAGAGGGTATAATACCCAGTACTTAGGAAAAACCAAGAACTGTTTAAGAGACTGTTTTAGAGCACATCAGGGACATTCATCCCTAGCCAGTTTTCAGGCAATTGATCATGTATTTTTTCAAAAAGATGTGGTGATAGAGAGCATTTACTAAGCAAAAAAGAGGTTAAGTGGATATTTTTTTCTTAATACGAGATCACCACTAGGTCTCAATAAGGAGGCTGATGTTAACTTATTTCAACAAAATAGAGTTTAGGTTCAAAATCCTTAATTCTTTATACATAAAAAAATCATTTTGTATTGTGTTCTGGTATGTAACTAGTTTAGTATATATATATATATATATATATATATATATATATATATATATATATATATATATATATATATATAAGAAAGGTCTCTTTACTATTTATTGTATGCTATCTGTCTTGTGTAAATATAGCTCAGTCTATGAAAGGGTTGAATTTAAAGTTTGCATCAAGTTAATTGCTAATGTGTGAAGTTAATTAATGATGTAACTTTAAATAGGCTGTGGGCAGACTTACTGGGCAAGCAGTGATCAAATGTGGTAGTCCCGCATGAAACGCATCTGCTGTTTGCTGCCCTTTTGACCATTCCTTACTTTTTTTGGATGGTCACATATATATTACTTTTGTTTGTTTTTAAAGTCCACTACTTTTGAAATGCATATTTGTTTGCTTTCAATTCACCTTTGTGTAGCATTTGTTACTCAGTGAAGCTGGAACTTTGTGAGTATTCTTGTTTGCTAAGTGGCATCCTGGGTGAGATGCAGTTATTGGCTACTGTTTACTTCCGGATAGGGGGAACGTTTGATGGAGTGCACACGCTGAAGACACGCGGAAGACACTCTGAAGATACGTCGTCCACAGCAACACCGGGCTGGTAAGCACCGCTTTTTGTTCTGTTGCTCTAAAACTTTTTTTATATGGACCTTGAATATACAGTATTTATACAAAGGCAGCCATTTATGAACCAGTGTAAGAAACATTGGAGCTTTTTCAGTGCAGGCCTCAAAACAGGGACAAGGATATATGATTATTTTAAATTTCCGTAGTTAAGGCTGTGTTGGAGGCACTCAATGCATGTAGGCATGTTCTCTGTAGGAACTAGACATGTGCACATTGGAAATTTTTGTTTTGTTTCATATCGGTTTGGTATTTTTTTTTTTCATTTTGAATGCATTCGGATTCATTCGATATAGCAGTCATTTATTTCAGATGCATTCGATATCGGATGCATTCGGAAATTCAGAAGTTTGATATGTCCGGATTAATTCATTATGTTATGTTACGTTGATTCAGATGGTTCCAACCAACACAAAATGAATTATTTCACTGTTCTATCTCACTATATTTAATTGTAATTTTTTATTAATTATTTTTTTTATAAATATGGAATGGCAAAGGAATTGTGATTAGTCCAGAATGCCATGGCCATTCGAATAAAACTAATGAATCCAAAGTAATTCAGATTTTTTGTTACAATTTCATTCTGATTAGTTTAGTTTTATTACTAGGGTGATTGGGAAATTCGGATACATTTGAATCTCCAAATCACTCGAATTTTGTCAGAATTTCCATTCGGAACGAAATGAATTGCACATGTCTAGTAGGAACCTTGTGCACATGGATCCTAATAAATGAGGGCCAATGTGACCATTTCACTTGTATCTTACCTTCATATACAAAACTTATAAGACAAAGGACAGCATTGTTTTACTGCTGGAAGATCATGTCAAACTAATCTAACTGATTTCTTTGATCATGTAACTAAATTAATAGACCAGGGAGGAGCTGTAGAAGTTTTTGCGTAACTAAACTTTTGCAAAGCATTTGACACTGTATTGCCTTGGAGTAGATGCTAAGATGTTAAGTGGGTAGAATTAGATAGAAGACAGAGGATTTTAATTAATTTAGTACATTCAAATGAGGTGTCAGTTACTTGTGTTGTTCAGCAAGGGTCAGTTATTTTGGCCTGTTTTGTTTAACATGTTCCTCAGTGATATTGGAAGTGGGCTCAAGGGGAAGGTTTGCCTGTTACAATACAAAAATTGTAACTGAGCTGATGTTCCAGGAGGTGTGGATTAAATGAACTGTGACATTAAAAATCTGGAGGACTGGACAAATAAATAGGATCTAAAAGTTAATTTTACCAAGAGCAAAAGTATGCAAATAGGATCCAAAAACCGAATGGCCAATTATAATCTCAATGGTACATTAATGAATGTAACTAAAGAGGAAAGGGACTTGTGAAATATTATTTAAGATGATTTAAAATTTGGTAGACAATGCAGCAGTGCAGCCAGTAAGGCCAGTCAAATACTTGGTTGCATTGGGAGAGGTATTAGTAGCAGAAATAGCAAGGTTCTTATGCCACTTTACAGATCACTGGCTAGGCCTTATTTGGAATACTGAGTACAGTTCTGGAGACCTTATCTCCAGAAGGATATACATAAACTAGAAACTGTCCAAAGGAGGGCTACTAAAATGGTACACAGTCTAAAATATAAAACTTACAAACAAAAACTATATGACCTAAATATGTATAGTATATTTCCCTCTCTCCTCCAAAAGACCATTCTTTCACTAAGCTTCATTCTATGTTATACCCTGTTCAGGAATATACAGAAGGTTCACCCAAAAGGGAAGTATATATAAAAATACATGAAAAGTTAGTAATAAAAATACTATACATTATATATTGATGAAGGCATATATATATATATATATATATATATATATATATATATATATATATATATATATATATATATATATACAGTATATATTTATAGGCTGTTACCATTTATTCAATATTGACCACATCATCACAAACAATTTTATGATATCAAATATAGCTATAATTTTAACAGTTTATACCATGCTTATTAGAAATAGAAATGGTTGGTCAAAACATTTTATTAAGTTTAAAATTAATAGAAAAAATAAAGAGTTATTCCTGCAAAAGAAATAGCATGCATTTGTTTGCAATTTTACAGCATTGTAATCATACAGTTTTTTGTTTTTTTTCTCCTAAAATCTTTGTCCCCTTAAAAATTAGATTATGTTTTATGGATAAAATAGTTATTTTTTAAATTTATAAGGAAGCAATGTTATCTGGGAACTAACAAATGCATGTGTAAATTCAATTATATTACATTTTATTTTTCTATATCACTTTAGCAAAGGCATTTATTTTAGCTGCACTTTTAAATTTTGAAAACATTTTGGATGAAAGAAAATAAATTGAAGCTAACCTTCCGTGTCACAACGATTTCTCTCTAGATAATACATATTAAAATTCTAATTTTAGTCCCATTTGTAAAGTTGGCAATATTTTTGTATGGAGAGCAATATTATGATGGATGATTTTTAATTAAACAATTGCTAATATACAAAATCATAAAAATGACTTTTGAAATAGTTTTCAATTAAAGGGAATAAATTGTTACTAGTACATTTCTAAATAAGAAAAGTAGTGTATGCACAACATAAAGTGAGTGATTTATATAAACCACCATATATTATTATCTTGGTATTTAATGTAATTAAAAAAAATAATAATTTTCTTTAAATTTCCTGCTCTTTCAACAATAGATATAGGTTACAGCATTAGCCGTGCATGGCTTTTAACAGCAACTAATTGTTCAATATAAATGAATAAATACATTTCTCCTTACCACATTAGGGCCAGATTACTAATGGAGTGCAAACGTTTGTGTGCAAGCGATAAGGGGTTTATCGCAAGGGTTTGCACTCGTCGGGCTTACCGCTGGTATTATGAGTTAAAAGTAAATGCTAGAATGATTACCACGTCCTCAGAGCTCTGGTTAACTGTTTCACGAAACTAAAAAGTTACACAAAACATATAAAGATACACTACAAAGTATAGTTACACTCTAACTTTCTAAAAATTAATAAGAAAAAATATTGCACACACAATTTATAAAGGCTCAAAAATATAAGATCTCAGGTGTTAGGAAACATGTATATATATATATATATATATATATATATATATATATGTGTGTGTGTGTGTGTGTATTTATATGTGTACATATGTATTTACAGACATATATACACATATAAGTACATAAATACATATGTACACACGCAAGACATATACATAAGTACATTGAAGCCCTTTGCAGTTAAGTAGATAAAAACAAGAAAAAAAATTTTATGCAATATTCATATTTAATAACGTGTTTAACTATGCATTTACAATACATATTTTACATTCCAATGTTCTGTAAATGGCAGAATATGTTTTATGTATTTCTAAATAGATATTCCTATGTAAACATTTAGCCATCAATCAGCATACGCTACCCAGATCCTTAACCAAAAATGGGCCGGCTCCTAAGCTTACAAATCTGCTTTTTTTTAATAAAGATACCAAAAAGACAAATAAAATTTGATAATAGGAGTACATTAGAACATTGCTTAAACTTGCTCTATCTGAATCATGAAAGAAAAAAATTGTGGTTCATATCCCTTTAAGCTATTTGTCTACTACGTTGTTGTGTACTTGTGATAAACTGCAGCACTAGTCACCGACTGGTTACTCCAAGTGTGTGTGTGAGATAAATATAATATTTTACAAAGAGTAAATATTTAGTAAAAATATGATGTCACTTACTATGATAGGTGACACCATTTTATCTATGATACATAGTAAGTGACTTTAAGAAGTGCAGGTGATGCATTTTGTTTGTGTAAAACAATATTTAATGAATATGCAATAGAATTTTATGAAACTATTGCGTTTATAAAAAAATATTCTTAATGAAACTATATATGTATTATTTGTTCTCTAATTGTTTAATGGATAGCTTTGACTGAAGTTAATACTGTTATTAGTTTTCTCTTTGTTGTATTATAAAATTAAAATGTGTTTTTATGCGTTGTTGCATTAGGTTTAATGCAGTTCCTCACCTCACATTGAGGAGTATGAGGAAATGATTATGCTATGTCTATTCACTCCTTGGTAACTTGATGAAAACTGCATCAAAATAGACGATTAATGAAGTCAAATATAAGTGTGCAGAGACAGAAAACACAGAAAAGCTGCCAGGCATGATTAATAGGTGCAATGGATTTTGAGTAATTAATTTGCCTTCTCAGTTTTCTCACCAACAAATGGCAATCTTTATATAGCTCAGACCATGACTTTTATCATCTGTACTGTAGGTGCAGTTTACTTAGATTCTCCATGTATTTTTTATATAAATATATATGTAAACATTCCTTTATAGTTAAAGGAAAATTAAAGTCAAAGTTAAACTTTTATGATTCAAATACAGCACACAATTTTTATCAACTTTCCAGTTTATTTGCATTATCAGAATGTGCACAATATTTTTACATGTCGACTTTCTTAGGCACCAGCTCCTACTGAGCATGTGCAAGAATTCAGTGTATACGTATATGCATTTTGTGATTGGTTGATGGTTGTCACATGAAGGAAGGAAAATTAAACTAACTAAAAAAAAAAAATTACTACATTTGTTTATTATGCAATTTTACTGTATTTGGTGATCCTTTAACTGCAATGAAAGTACTAGGTCTAGAAAAAAGGTTATATCAGGCATCAGATGGAAGAATACAGAACATTGCAGACATTTGCCAAAAGCCCTAACATCTTGGAATATTGGAATTCCAATGGTAGTGGAACAATGCAAACGAGTGTCGGGTGATTTTTTTCATGTTGGAACAGGATTTGTGGTAAATTGTAATCTACCTTATTGACTTTATCTGATATTTGTGTTTCTCACGTTCTCTGATAAATCATTGCTGTGATGGCAAAGCCACTGCAAGGACATTCAGATTCTATTTACTGCATGGTACTTTTTTACTTGGGGAAGCAGTGCTCAGTTCATTTTGGTCCTGTACCCCTCTCTTTTAGACTGCATTATAGCAGTACAGACTATTCACTGGTATTGCAGGGGTTAATTCAGGGCGCTTCTGAGTCCAGAGACTATTTAATACCATTAGTGTTAGAACTATTGTTGGGGTTTGCTATTCCTTCCTGTTTGGTTATAATATCATTATGTTAATCTAATGTCATTAACCCTTTGTTCTAGTGTAAACTGGTTATGTCAGGATGTCAGCAGGATGTGAGTCCCTGAGTTAATTTCACCCTCCCTCTTAGGTAAACTGTGTACTGTATTTAAGTCAGGTTTGCTCTCAATAAAGTTCAGTCTATTCCGGAGGCAGCGGAGTCTGCAGCTAAAGCAGCTAGACGTGTCTTGGAGGAGCTCTTGGCTCCAATTTGGTTCTTTTTGAGATATTTTAATGTTTTCCTGAGAGGAGTTGCTTACTCAACAATAATATATCACCAAGCTGCTATAGTTATTTAGAAACTGAAGAGTTTGGAGGAAACTTCTGAGATCACCTACCCTGCCTATGTTCTTCAGTTAGGCCACATGGCTGTCATTTACATATAGTACCTGACAGTTTGTGGAGCTGGGGATGCCATGCAATCCCCCCCTAGGAGACGGGGGTAAAGTGTAGAGTATTCTACTAGCTTTGCATTGGAAAGTCCTACTACCTAAGGGAAGTCTAGCTTCTGGCGACCTCTTTGGATACTTTCAATATGCACCCGCATCTACCACCCTGAAACCGGCAACTGTTTGCGACAAAGAGATTCCACCGCCTTCTTCTCCCTGCCCTGAGCAGATCATGAGTGCAACTGATCAATGGGAGAGAGAGATGTGAGGGCTTTTGGTGAGACACTTTGAAGAGCTCAAAAGGGACCTGCTCTGATCCGAATCACTGCAGGAAGAAACTGTGCCACAGAAAATCCCCAATGAAGAGAAGGCTTCTTTAGAGATGAATTAGGAGAGGTTGAGAGAATCAGTCCTGATTCTATCCTACTCTGGATCCCCAGTTAACACTTACAGCTACTCAAGGCAAAAATGTTGAGCCGCCATGTTTCACACCATCGGACGCCATTAACGTCCCCATTTCTCCACCAAATATTGCTGATACAAATTGTAACATACATGTAAAAAAAATATATTGTCTTGGATTCCCTGCAATAACCACACTCCAGAACTGACTACCCACAGCTGGAAAATTATTGGGAGCTTCTTTAAACTATTGATGGAACTGTATACACCCAGCAGCCATGAATACCTATTGCCGCAAGTGTCTAAGTCTGACACAGAAGATTGTTACTGGGAATCTGACCCACCTTTGTCCTATCACCCAAGTTGCTCTCACACAAGCTGCTTTTCAACAATCATGAAGGTCTCAATGGAACCTTGGCAGTTCCTAGACTGGGTTGCGATGAGTTACACAGGTTCTCTCTCATTGCCCACTACTAAGTTAGCATGGCTAATTCTTTGCAGCAACAACATCAGAGACTCATATAACAAAATAACTGGGACTATTAGCATCATTGCACCTGCTCTAACTTATATTATCCAGATGAAAGACTGGTTGGTGTGGGTTAATAAATTATTAGTTTCTGCAATAACATAATAAGGCTGTGGCAGATACTCACATGGGTTTATAGCACTAGCTTTAAGAGATTTTTGTTTGTTTCTTTACCAGGTTCTGTCCAGTTTTTCATATATGTTTAGAAGTGAAAAATTCGGAATCTATCGGGAATAACTTCTGTTATGAGACTAATTTAATACTATTTAACTTTTCTTTGTTGACTAGATGGAGACTCGTGATATTTTTATTTAGTGACCTTAGCTACAATGTGATTATATTTTATGCAATGCACTATTGCTGTCAGCGGCCGAGACAGTGAAACATGGCGGGTTATAACTTGTTTTAGTTTGTCCTTCATCCTGAGAGCATTCTATAGTGCATTATACACTATTATATACATTTAGTATCACACCTGATTTATATGATGCATGATCATCCCTATTTGGTCTCTAATTTTAAATATGGTACAGATATTCCTTGCTCCTAGGTATATTTAATATAACTGTAGTACATTGCCTCAATATAATATCAGGTAAAATTATATTATTTGTGTTGTCAAATATGATTACCCTAATCTTCCCTTAGTCCCTTGACAACCTCTCACCATCTTCAGAAGTTTATTTGACTATATGCCACACTCTCTTTCTGTGTATTAGTTTAACACCTTCCCTTCATATTTTTTATCTTTCAGAAGGTGCACAGAATCTGTTAATATGAGGCGGCCATTTAGTATCTATGAATCTGTGTCAGCGTTAAGGTCTAAAAATGGTTAATTTAAAGTAAATCACCCAATATATGAATAGCCCAATGTGTGTCAGCGGTCCAAGAGTGACTGCAGTTAGCTACGGGGGCTTCTCTTCATTCCAATACTTACATGAATACTTTATGGTGTCCTTGTTCATAACCACATTCCTCATGTTAATCTTTACTTTTTGATTTAGGAAGTCCAACAGTGGCCATGTTTGTTCTTAGAGGTTATAAAAAAAAATTAGGGCTGTTATTTTTCTTTTTTTTATTCTGGTGTTGCTTTACAGGTAACACATGGACATTTAGCCTTGGGACATTATTTTGCCAACTCAGATTTCTGAACCCACTACTGCTGGATAACAATGTAAATCCTATTGTATTGTATCAGGTTACATTTTATATACCTATATACATTGTGTTATACCCTCAATAATAAAAAACATACATTTAAAAAAAAAAAATCAGTCTATTCCCCACTTTATCCAGAGTTTGGCTGAAATTTGTGGGGGAATTTGAGGCATTTAACCTTCCTTGCTGGGGTTCTCTGGGAGAAGCTTGGCATTACCAGTCGCTCAGTCGCATATTTCTGGAAAGGAAGGCACGCCGGAGAAGGGACCAATACTGAGGTGGAAGAGGTCTGCATTCCAAACCAGGGATGATTCCTCCTGTGTCCATTTCAATTGCTGACATAGATTATTAAGTGCTAAATTATGAGTGTCAAACTAACTGTTGTGCACAAACAAAAAAGGGGTATACCACGGCTCTTTGTGCATATCGGAAGTAGCATGCTTATTATGAGTTGAAAGAAAATGTGTTCGCTTGAGCGTAACTGAATTTAATGGTCGTGGGGATATCACGACTTCAGAACCCTAGTTAACTGTTACGCTCGTCTAAAAAGTGGAAAAAAACCTTCAAAAATAAATGTAAAAGTACATAAGTATATATATATATATATATATATATATATATATATAAAAGTGCATGAGAGCCCTTTGCAGTCAAGTAGCTAAAAATATGTAAAAGCATATGTATGCAATATTCATTTTTCATATAGTGTTTTACTATGTATTTAATGTAAATATTTCACATTCCAATTTTCTTCAAATAAGGAAATATGTTCTAATTATTTATAAATAGATATTCCTAAAATATCTGTATACTGTATATCTATACCTATATATAATATTTCATGTTGGGTCAGTGCACTTGAGAAAACACTATTGGGTTTGCACGCGAGTAAGGGTATTAGGTTTTTCTACTTTTTTGCTCCATCTAAGTCTGGAAATATATATATATGCAGCGTTTTGCGCATATTGTGTTAGCGTTTGTGTGGGAACTTTTTACTCTTAACTTGTAATATACACGCTACCAGATGCTTGCAAAAAGCCTCCATCTAGTGAAGTTAACACGCGAGGAGAAGCACAAAGTAACACTCCTCTTGTAATCTAGCCCTAAATGGGTATCTTCCATAATAATTATTTTAGTAAGAAAAATACTAAAAATCACAGTGATAAAGAAAAAAAAAATGCAAAAAAAGTCAATAAAATGTATTTATGTTTAAATGCACAATCAACCTACACACTTAACCTTTTAATGAGTAATATAAATAAATTACAAGTTCCTCAGCAAATTACTTCTCATTCAAAAAGAGGTTTAATGTATCATTGTTGACAATTGTCTGTTCTCTATTAATGAAAACCAGCCACAGCAAAACGTTTGTCCCTGACTACACACATCCATTTGGAGCTTAGATTGTGGTTCTTACATGAGTGCTGCATTTAAACATTAGAAGAATTATTGGTGTAAGCCATTATATGAAATTTGAAAGTTCAGAGGTTAATGCAAGAGTCTTTGAAATATATGTTGCTAATGGTACATCAGCAATTAATGGAAAAATACAAAACTATGGTTATTTAAGTATTCAGGAAGATATTGTTTTATTTGCATTAGTAATTCATTTTTTAGGATACACTTATCAAAGTTCACAACTCTTACCCATACCCAACAGTATCAGGCATTGAAAAGGTTCTCAGTGAATTAATGAAAATGTAGATAATTAAGTAGTTCCTAATGTAATGTCACATTTGACGCTGTGTATTGGAAGTCCTTATGAAATAGCTTGCTGTTATTTTTCTAAGAAAATCCGTCCTCTTTCCTTTCACAAAACATTACTAATCAGGTTCAGATGTAAATGAATATGTGCTCTTAGCTAACCAGATACAGACATACCTCATTTTATATTGCTCTTTTTACAAATTGAAGGTTTGTAGCAAGTCTATTGGCGTCATTTTTCAAACATATATAAACATATAAATGCATAAATACACATGAATATGCATATATACACACCTATAAAAACACACCACCAGCAAAAAGATTATGGCCTCTATTTATCAAGGTCTGTTGGACCTGATCCGACAGTGCGGATCAGGTCCGACAGATCTCGCTGAATACGTCAAGCAATATGCTCGCCGTATTCAGCATTGCACCAGCAGCTCCCAAGAGCTGCTGGTGCAACGCCGCCCCCTGCAGACTCGCGGCCAATGGGCCGCCAGCAGGGAGGTGTCAATCAACCCGATCGTACTCAATCGGGTTGATTTACGGCGATGTCTGTCTGCGTGCTCAGAGCAGGTGGACAGGTTATGGAGCAGCGGTCTCTGTGACCGCTGCTTTATAACTGCTGTTTCTGGCGAGCCTGCAATATGCCCCTATGACTCACTGCAGGTTTAGATAATGATTAGCATTTTTTAGCAATAAAGTATTTTTTGTAAAAAAGTATGTACATTTTTTTTTTAAGACATAATGCTGTTGCACACTAAATCAACTACAGTATAGTGTAAATATAACTTTTATATGAACTGGGAAACAAAACAAAATGAGTGCTATATTCACTTTATTGAGGTGGTTTGTAACCAAACCTGCGATATCTCTGAGGTACGCCTGTACTATGTAGAATGTTGCAGGTTCAGGTAAATTTCACAGTAGATAATGGAAATTGTAGTGAGCATTTTATACCCCTTGTGTTTTCAGTGACTTGTTACAACAGATGCAGGGTGTTAAATGTAGGGGAAACTGAATTTGAAAAACCAGGAAGAGCAGCGCTCCTTATCGTTTCTCCCTCTATATACACAAAGGTCTACACTCACTTTCTATCTCTACATACATCTCAAAGCTAGAATAAACATAAAGATTAACGCTATGAGGCTGGTATAACTAGTAATTAGGAAACTTTATAGAAACAATGTACATGAAGCTAATGAGAGTACATTGCATTCAAAGCATTGGGAATAACCTCCTGCTTTTCTATAGAGAATACTGCAGTATTCATAGTATTGGTATAGATGGTGGTTTATCCCTTTTGCTGCTAAGCCCTTTTTACACCCAAGTGCTGACCCAATTTGAGCTTTTTTTGCTACCTACATTTAAACCCTATTGCAGGAAAAATTTCAGTGAGTAACCCACACAAATTATATATTGTTTTTTTCAGCATACCCAGCAGATTTACTATAATATATTTATAATTCATGGCATGTGAGATAGCTGCAACAAAAAACTATAACAAATATTAGATTTTATTAAATAATATTGAAAATGGCTCAGTGATCAGAGCTGTTAAAGTGACCACCATACTATGGTCTCATTTCCATTGAGCCATAACTAGGTTTACGCAAGTTCGCAAACCGATAAATATGGTGTCGGAAGTAACTTAAAGGGACAGTCTAGGCCAAAATAAACTTTCATGATTCAGATAGAGCATGTAATTTTAAACAATTTTCCAATTTACTTTTAACAGTTTTTCACCACTAGAGGGTGTTAGTTCACATATTTCATATAGATAACACTGTGCTTGTGCACGTGAAGTAATCTGGGAGCAGCCACTGATTGGCTAGACTGCAAGTCTGTCAAAAGAACTGAAAAAAGGGGCAGTTTACAGAGGCTTAGATACAAGATAATCACAGAGGTTAAAAGTATATTATTATAACTGTGTTGGTTATGCAAAACTGGGAAATTGGTAATAAAGGGATTATCTATCTTTTAAAACAATAAAAATTCTGGTGTAGACTGTCCCTTTAATTTATCGATGTTGCGTTATACCTCAATATTATAAATATTCCAGCATACCATAGAAGGTATTAGAAGCCATTAGGCAATAACTTATACCAGGTTTCTAATGAAAGCACAAACCGTTTATACACTGTCAGAGGCTGTCAGTACATTAAAAAAAAATTACACCCAGCTCAACGACGTGTAAAAGAGAAAATAGGAGCTTTTTGAGACCAAATTCCCATTGGAATAGTGCAAGTGTTTCAATGTACCTCTGGTTAACTGTTTTGCAAAACAAAAAAGTGATAGATATATAGAAAGCCACCATTGATTTGCTATGTTGTGCAGAGCCATCACTATGGTATGCTATGTCATGCAGCAATAAACCATTATAGCTATTATAATAAATCATATCAATAGTCAAGTATTTGATGAAATCATCTATTTCCTCTATCATTACAGATAAAATAGCACATTACTAGAACATTTTGTTAATAATCAGTAATGGCAAGTAAATCATTTATTTTGGGGAGGGGGCAGCCAAATGTGTCTTCACCTGTTTAGCCAAAAATCAAAGCACCAGCCCTGGTGCTAAGGTTAATAGGTCTGCACATGTTGAAATAGTTTTCCATTATGTAGTTCACACTAATTTTGCACTGAGTTGCCACCTATATTATATAGGAGTCAGTAACAAAGTTGGTGCTATGGAGATCTGATAAATGCAGCATGTGCTTCTTCTACAGTTCTATATGTTGGAGAGTAGATAATATAAAATAAAAGGCTAGATTATCATAATGTTGCAGTTACTTGCTACTGTCCCATTAAATCTCAGCTCTCTTGATGATAAAACTCTGCTCATAAACAATCCAAATCCTTATGCAAAATGGACATTTACCTCATAGCATACTTTAGCAATTAAGCACTGTTGTTTTAAACACACCCATAGACATATATATGTATAAGTGCATTGGAGCCCTTTGCAGTTCAGTAGCTTAAAACAAGTAAAAACATATTTAATCAATATTCATATTTCATAAAGTGTTATACTGTGTATTTACTGCAAATATTTCACATCCCAATGTTCTTCACATATGGGTATATGTTCTATGTACCTTTAAATAAATATAAATAAATATATATATATATATATATATATATATATATATATATATATATATATATATATATATATATCAGTGACGTGGCTGGTGAGGCACTAGATATGATACGCCGGAGAAACACATGTACAGAGGGCCGCAAGTACCCCCAACAGGGCAGGTTTAAATGATAGCTGAACCAGTGCACAGGTGACATAATCAGGTGATGGGTGAGAGCAAGTTAGTAACCACTGAGTTACCGATCAGCTGATTACTTCACCTGTGCACTGATTCAGCTATAATGAAAACCTGTCCTGTTGGGGGTACTTGAGGACCATTGTTGAGAAACACTGCACTAAAGCACCAGCTCATCGGAAATGTATTGATTACCTGGAGAATAAAGCACACATACTCTGCTCACTGACACCCACACACACTCACACAATTCTGTGGCACAGTGCCAGTTACTAAGCAATTAGAATGATACACAATCTCTTCTCTACTCACTACTGTATTGCAAAAATAGAAATAATTTACCATACAAGTTTTACACAAAGGACAAGTTATCAATACTGTCAACACAGCTGCTGTAATATGGTGTTCAAGAATCGCACGTGCACATTCCACTTAGGTATGCTCTTCAACAAAGGACACCAAAGGAAACCAAAAGAATGAATTACATAATAATAAAAGTAAAATAAAACGTTTATTTTTTTAAAAAAAAAAATTGTGTGCAATTTCTATCTGAATGATGGAAATGTAATGATGACTTTCATGTTCCTTTCAAAAACTAATTTGATTTGCTGACATGGGCCAGTAACAGTTGATGCTAATTCTCAAAATATAAATAACTAGAAAAGTCTATTAAAATAGCATGCTCTACCTCAATCATGAAAGTTTAATTTTAAATGTCTCCCTTTGTGTTTAACCAGTTACTTTACAGTGGCATTATTTCTAAAAACATTTAACTGCAATAATTACATATATTTTTTAAATGACTCATTATCTCCTTTTTATTAATATAAACTTGTATAAAAGCAGCACATATTAAAAACACAATGCAACAGCTTTCAATTGCTTTGTGAATTACAGTTAACAGCAGTCTTTAAATAAATGGAGACACAGAGAAAAATAAAAATAGATACTGCATCCTCTGACTGAACAGACATAACATATATGGAGTTTGTACCTAATTAAATCAAATAACCATGAAAAAGGTAGGCTTAGCAATATTCAATGTCAAAAAACTTTAATTTAAATAATGTGGACACTGCACACTTAACTTCAGACTCTGGGTTTTAAATTATGGATTTAAATTTGAAATGACCCTTTGACTTCCTGTCAGTATTGGGTTATGCTCACTTACTGTCCCCCTGTTAATGAGCTGTGTCTGAACACAATTTGAGATGTAAAATACTACTTTACTCTTCTGCTTGGTGTCATCTGTATCCTCCTTCTGATTAATCTATATATCCTTCACTTGCTAGGAGGCATCAAGAGGGGTGCCTCCTATTGGTCCCAATTTTTGCTGCTAATATATTGACCGAACACAGGTGGCGCTGCCGCACAGCTTTTCCTTTGACCCATGTACTGCACTGGAAAGAAGCGTTCCTGTACCTGCCTCTCCTTAGCATTACATGGGGGGGGGAATATTTTTTTTTACTTTTTTTTTGTTTTATTTAAAATTTTATTAAACTTTGGCCACATGTGGCAGGGTAGGCACTGCCTCCCCTGCCTCCTATGAGTGCACGTCCCTGATATATAATAAAAGGCCAGGTATGTTTGTCAGATGCAGTCATGCACAGTAGAGAGAGAGCAAAAGAGAGGGGGAGAGAGAGAGCAAAAGAGGGGGGATAGCAAAAGAGAGGGGAGAGAGAGCAAAAGAGAGTGGAGAGAGAGAACAAAAGAGATGGGGAGAGAGAAAGCAAAAGGGGGGAGAGAGCAAAAGAGGGGGGAGAGAGAGAGCAATAGAGAGCAGAGAGAGAGCAAAAGAGAGGGTAGAGAGAGCAAAATAGATGGGGAGAGAGAGCAAAAGAGGGGGAGAGAGAGAGCAAAAGAGGGGGAGAGAGCAAAAGATGAGAAGAGAGAGAGAAAAAGAGGAGGAAGAGAGAAAGAGCAAAGTACGGGGGAGAGAGCAAAAGAGGGGGGAGAGAGGGCGCAAAAGAGGGAGAGAGAAAGCGCAAAAGAGGGGGGGAGAGCGCAAAAGAGTTGGAGAGAGAGCGCAAAAGTGGGGGAGAGAGAGTACAAAGAGGGGGAGAGAGAGAGCACAAAAGAGGGGGACAGAGTTCAAAAGAGAGGGGGAGAGAGAGTGCAAATGAGAGGGAGAGAAAGATCTCAAAAGAGATGGGGAGAGAGAGAGTTTAAAAGAGAGGGGGGAGAGAGAGCGCAAAAGAGGGGGGAGAGAGAGCGCAAAAGAGAAGGGGGAGAGAGAGCACAAAAGAGGGAGAGAGAGCGCAAAAGAGGGAGAGAGTGCAAAAGAGAGGGGGAGAGAGCACAGAAGAGAGGGGGAGAGAGCGCAAAAGAGAGGGGGAGAGAGCGCAAAAGAGAGGAGGGAGATTGCTCAAAACAGAGGGGGAGAGAGAGCAAGACTGAGGGGGAGAGCAAAAGAGAGGGGGAAGAGAGAGAGAGCGCAAAAGAGGGGGGAGAGAAAGAGCAAAAGAGGGGGGAAAGAGCAAAAGAGGGGGGAGAGAGCAGAAGAGGGGAGAGAGAGCGAGCAAAAGAGGGGAGAGAGCAAAAGAGGGGGGAGAGAGAGGGCAAAAGAGGGGGAGAGAGAGCACAAGAGGGGAGAGAGAGAGCAAAAGAGGGGGGAGAGCGCAAAATAAGGGGGAGAGAGAGAGCTCAAAAGAGAGGGGGGAGAGAGAGAGCGGAAAAGAGAGGGGGGAGAGAGAGAGAGCAGGGGTTGGAACCGCAGTACTTAAAAAATTGGCCCATGTACACAGGCTTTTGGACTAGTGTATATATATATATATATATATATATATATATATACCCAAAATAATTGTATATTAATATATATATTCAGTATATACACATATATATATAGGGGTTAATAGATTAGATGGGTATTTGTAGTAAGATAATGGCAGTATAGGGATTAATAGATGAGATGGGTACTTGTGGTGGGCTAGTGGCATATAGGGTTTAAAAGGATAGATACTTGTGGTGGGTATGGGGCAGTTGAGGGGATAACAGAGCAGACGGGTACTTGCAGTGAGTATGTGGCAGTTCAGATATTTATTAGTGTAGTGTTAGTTTGCAATTATGGGGTACTTTGTTTTAGGGGTATTAGGATATGTGGTTAAGCACTTGTCACCTTGTAGCACTTTTGATCATTGAGGCCTTAGAGAGGGCAATGGCCTCTCAGAGTACCTCTATTTCACATCCCCCTACTGGAAGCATTACTTTATATAAACACTTTTGTTAACTAACAACTTTTTTGGGGGGGTTGTTTTTTCTTTCATGATTCAGGTAGAGAATACAATTTTAAATAACATTCCAATTTACTTATATTATCTAATTTGCATAATTATTTAGATATCCATTGTTGAAGAAATAGCAATGTACATGGGTGAGCCAATCACACGAGGCATCTTTATGCAGCCACCAATCAGAAGCTTCTGAGCATATCTAGATATGCTTTTCAGCAAAGGATATCAAGGAAATGAAGCAAATTAGATAATAGAAGTAAATTAGAATGTTGTTTAAAATTGCATGCTCTTTCTAAATCATGAAAGAAAAAATTTGGGTTTCATGTCCCTTTAAGTTCAGAAATGTTAATTATGGGTGGGTACACAATAGACAAAATTATCTTTTTCAAATAAGAAAATAAAGTTGAAGGAACTATTTGTAAACCATTTAATACACCCCAGTATGTATTTATTTAATTGATATGATTGTATTTGTTTGAATTGTTTTATATGACTAATTAATTCTCTATTAAACATATTGATATGACAAATTTGCATATTTTCCTGTATAGACTAGCATGTCTTGGCTGTCCAATCAGCTTCTTTTTTTTACTTTTAAAGGGACAGTCTAGTCAAAATTAAACTTTCATGATTCAGATAGGGCATGCAATTTTAAACAACTTTCCAATTTACTTTTATAATCAAATTTGCTTTGTTCTCTCGGTATTCATTTTTGAAAACTAAACTTAAGTAAAATCATATGCTAATTTCTAAGCCCTTGAAGCCCACCTCTTATCTCAGTACATTTTGACAGTTTTTCACAGCTAGTACAATATAGATCACCTTCTGCTCACTACCATGGAGTTACCTAGGAGTCAGCACTGATTGGCTAAAATGCAAGTGTGTCAAAAACAACTGATATAAGAGGGAAGTCAGCAGAGGCTTAAATACAAGGTAATCACACGGTAAAAAGCTTATTAATATATCTGTGTTGGTTAAGCAAAACTGGGAAGTGGGTAATAAAGGGATAATCTAATATTTTAAAGAATAACAATTCTGGAGTAAACTGTCCCTTTAATTTCAGTTTGTTTGTTCATGCTCAGTTCACATGTTAATAATTGTGATTATTTTTTGGTTTAATATCAAGTCAAAAATATTACATAAATCATCACTTTCAAGATGTTACACCTAGCATCATTAGAATGCTAATAAAAAAGGGGTAAAAGTAGAGATAAAGAAAAAGACAGAAAAAGGAAATAGAAAACTAGATAGAAAAGGTGGAAGACTGAATGTAGCTTTGTTATGCTATGATATAAATATTATTGTGTTAAAATATATATTCAAAATATTTAAGAGATGAAGGGGACTAATATGATTTTTCTTTTAACTTTGGCATAGTTTTCTACCACTTTATCAGTGTGTATAGGTATATATTTCATATCTGATATGGTTTAAAGTTACTCCCCTGTGAATAAATACTACACTGTAAGGGCTTTTATGTGCTCCACCCCCCTCTCTTTCTATCTGGATGAAAGCCAAATGGGGGGAGTTGTCAGTGGTTAGGATTTCTGTCACATCAACTTTCTAAACCAACAGCCACCACTGCATTTGATCCAATTAATGAAGGCTGCAGACACAATGATTAAAGGGACATTCAACACCAGAATTTTTGTTGTTTAAAAAGAAAGATAATCCCTTTATCACCCATTCCCCAGTTTTGCAAAACCAACACTGTTATAGAAATACACTTTTTACCTCTGTGATTACCTTGTATCTAAGCCTCTGCAAACTGCCCCCTTATTTCAGTTTTTTTGACGTGTGCATGGGCTCAATGTTATCTATATAAAACACATGAACTAATGCCTTCTAGTGGTCAAAATGCATTCAGATAAGAGGCAGTCTTCAAGGTATAAGAAATTAGCATACAAACCTCCTAGGTTTAGCTTTCAACTAAGAATACCAAGAGAACAAAGCAAAATTGGTGATACACGTAAATTGGAAAATTGTTTAAAATTACATTCCCTATTTAAATCATTAAATTTTTTTTTGGACTTGGCTGTCCCTTGAACAAGAAAGTGGTTTAATTCTTTGTATATATTACATTTTTAAAACAAATTATATTTGATCGTCACAGTTTTTCCTTTCTGTTTTTTTTAGTAAAAAGTTTATTGTAGAGCACCAACAGATTCCACAGCGCTAATATATACTGTATATATACTGTTTATATACTTGTTTATTCTTTTTAAATGTGTTTTTCTTATATTTTTAAACCAAGAATATCATTGAACAGATGTCTGAAGCATACAGCATAAACAATAGCAATATTAATATATAATATCCCAAAGTATACTTGACATAAGGATAAATATGTGCTCAATGTTCAAATTATCCAAATATAACAGTCAACTTAAACACTGAACCATCAATATATAGATTTTTACATATACAAATGGTAACCAGACGAAAATATATTTGTACATAGATTTTGGAGACTTATAACATAACTAAAAAATCTGTAGCTTCAAATTGATTGAGATAAACATAACTAAATTAAATAACAGCATATAAAACCCATGCTTGGAATTGAGAAAATGGAATCGAATTAGGCTGAATAAAATAGAACACCAGATGTTTCATTTCACAAAGAAGAAAGCTTACATGTTTGAAACATCTTTAACTTGTATAACAGCACCTGTTATTAGCACTTTAGCAAGACATTTGAATAGCACATTTTTATAAATGCATTTCTACAACTTTTTATAGTCATTAGAATATTATTTTGATCACTTCTATTTTATTTTTGCAAACTTTAACCACTTTACAAACAATTACGCATGTTCTATATGACTTTACAAAGTTATACCACTACAGTAAGAAACCCATAGAGTTAAAGTGACAGTCTAGTCAAAATTAAACTTTCATGATTCAGATATGACATGCAATTTTAGACACCTTTCCAATTGACTTTTATAATTTTACTAGTTAGGCTCATATGTTAATTTCTAAGCACTTGAAGGCTGCTTCTTATCTCAGTGCATTTTGGAAGTTTTAACAACTAGACGGCACTACTTGCGCCATATAGATAACATTGTGCTCACTCCCGTGGAGTGATTTATGATTCAGAACTGATTGGCTAAAATGCAAGTTTGTCAAAAGAACTGAGATAAGGTGGTAGTCTGCATAGCCTTATATACAAAAAAGTATATTAATATAACCGTGTTGGTTATGAAAAACTGGGGAATGGGTAATAAAGGGATTATCTATCTTTTTATACAATAAAAGTAGTAAACTGTCCCTTTAATATATAGTGGCAAATGTCTCATTTTTGACATTTCAATGGAAGAAAAAATGTTCACTTTGACATTCATTTTATCATTCCAATGGTTTTTTTTTTTGTAACAAATTGTAATATTTTAATACTATAGCATTAAATATTATAACATAAAATGCACGTTTTACATTTCATAAATCATTTCCATGTACTAACATAGAAGTCTATTTAATATGTTAATGGATAGTATTACAAATACAATATTTTAATTTTATATTGGATATAAGAAAAGATTACATTTGTACAGAAGGAACAAATTAGCCAAATACTTAATATATTTAGGAAATATGCAAAATCATACACCCACCCCAAATGGTAATCAATAATAGTACAGCAAATTGCTGGTACTGGTTTGTATTTACTACATAGAATATACACTTTTTTTATTATGCATTATAACTATTGGGCCTACTTAGTCCACATATTGGGACCCATTTTTCAAATGCCGGACCGACAAGGTTTGCTGCCAGGATCTTGAGACTGTGCTCTTTTGCATCTAATCGAGTGAGAGCACAGCTTGTCAATTATCCTGATTGGACCTTACCGGGATGATTAAACTATCTATTTCCCCTTAATGTATTTCCAATGATCTGTAATACCAGTAAAACATGTAGGTAAATTGCTGCTAATTTAGGTTTGTATATGAAATAGCTATTTTCACTCTTTGAAACCACAGCTCATTAAAATGAGCTGAGCTTGTAGGGATATCAATACCAACACCAATCTGCAATATTGCCTCAACATTCCCAGTCTGCCACCCTCTGCATCTTCCATCCAGCCACTGAGAATGAAGTTTCTTCCTTACTATCTTCCTCACGCCTCACTACCTGCCTGCTCGACCCTATCCCTTCCCATTTAATACCCTCCCTATCTTCCACCCTCACTCCTGCTCTTACCCACATCTTCAACCTATCTCTCTCTACCGGCTCATTCCCATTTTCTTTCAAACATGCAAAAGTCACTCCCATACTGCAAAAACCCTCCCTCAACCCTAATTCTTCTGAAAGCTACCACCCCATATCACTGCTTCCACTAACATCAAAACTCCTTGAAAAACTAGTTTACAATTGCCTAACCCAATTCCTTTCTGCCAAATCCTTGCTTGACCCCCTGCAATCAGCATTCCGCCCCAAACACTCAACTGAAACTGTCCTTACCAAGGTTACTAACAATCTTCTCTCTACTAAAAATATTGGACACTATTCTATACTCATCTTACTTGACCTCTCAGCTGCCTTCGACACAGTTGACCACCCCCTCCTCCTACAGACCCATAGCTCTTTTGGCCTCTGTGACACTGCTCTTTCCTGGATTCACTCTTATCTTTCTCACAGGTCTTTTTCTGTGCCATTTGCCTGCGACTCCTCCTCTCCAATGCCTCTGTCTGTTGGAGTACCTCAAGGATCTGTTCTGGGTCCTCTACTCTTCTCCATCTATACTTTTTCGCTGAGTAAACTTATCAACAGTTATGGCTTCAAATATCACCTCTATGCTGATGATACCCAGATCTACCTCTCCACCCCTGCTCTCTCTCCCTCTGTCCTTTCTCATGTCAGCGACTGCTTATCTGGTATTTCTTCCTGGATGGCCTCTCACCACCTAAAGATTCACATGTCCAAGACTGAGCTCCTTCTTATCCCCCCTCAAGCTCTACGCCAACTTGTGACTTCTTTATCCCTGTTGACGGCATCACCATTTCCCCATCACCCCAAGTCTGTTGCCTCGGAGTTACACTTGACTAAAATCTATCCTTTGCCCCCCATATCCAATTGCTTTCTACATCCTGCCGCAACCATCAATGCAACATTTCCAAGATTCAACCTTTTCTGTATGCTAACACCACAAAGCAAATAATCCACTCCCTTATTATTTCCTGACTTGACTACTGCAATAACCTACTTACTGGCCTTCCTCTTTCCCGCCTCTCCCCCCTTCAATCTATCCTAAATGCCTCTGCCAGGCTGATCCACTTTTCCCATTGCTCTTTATCTGCTGCACCTCTCTTTTCGAGTCCCTTCATTGGCTCCCCATACACAGCAGAATTAAATTCAAAATTCTCACTCTTGCATACAAAGCGCTCCCAACACCGCTCCACTCTACCTATCCTCTCTAATCAACAAGGATACACCAACCCGCCCACTAAGATCCATGACCTGCTCTCATGGTAGACTGCGGGACTTCTATCATGCAGCACCTACCCTCTGGAACACTCTCCCTTGTGCTGTCAGGCTTTGCCCTAATCTTTCTTCCTTTAAATTCTCTCTGAAGACTTTTCTGTTCAGGGAAGCCTACCACCCAACTCAATAATAAATTAATTTCACTTACCTCACATTTTCCTCATCTAACTCTGTTTTAACATCTTTCTCAATCTTGCAGTCCTCACATCCTGTTTCTCAACCCCCTACCCTTCTAGATTGTAAGTTCCCACGGGAATAGGGCCCTCAATTCTTCCTGTATGTGTTTTATTTAAATGAACATGAATCCATGGACCACGCTGTGGAATATGATGGCGCTTCATAAATAAAGTATAATAATAATATCAAACCTCTTTATCTTATCCCTTTCTACACAGAAATGCTTCCTTATCTAATCTTTGTCTTTGTAATTTTTTTCTGCTGGCTTTTGTTTACATAGGTTTTCCACAGCCAATAATTAAGGGACATAATACTCATATGTTAAGACTCGCCAGAAACACGGGCCCACAAGCTCCGTTGAAAGCTTGTTAAATGGGCCCTTTGTGTGCTGTGATTGAAATTCATAGAACATACAAAAAACACAGATTTACTGGGAAATCATTGCAGCAGCATAGATACAAACATGAATAGTTACCTCATAAAATTCCATCTAATTGTGAATCTTTCAATAGTGTTCAAAATTAAAACATAAAAATAAGTGCTCAACATAACTTCATACATTGTTCTCAGCAGTCCCAAGACAGCAGTTAGCAGGTTAAATATATTGAGTTAATACCACTGTTTAATTTCAGGATGTGTAACATCTATACAAACTAGGGTGCCCTGCTGTAAAGATGCTAAATGGTTAATAATTTAACCCTTGTTTGCTTATTTTGGTACTTACTGTAAAGGTATAATTTAAATGCCAATTGTGTGCATAAGAGTAAGGGAGGTTATGAGGAGCCTGTTGATTTAACCTGCAGAGCTATAACAGTGCATAAAGAAAATGTTAGAGCAACTTCATTAGTGCAATATTTGTTACATTTAACCATGTGTTTGCAAAGTGATAAAACATACATTTAAAGGGACAGTCTAGATCCTATAATAATTATTTCTTACTTTTTGTTACACACCAGACAAGCACCTTGCAACGGGTTTCACATCTATTAGAATTACATGAAACTTAAATAACCATTGTTTGTTAGTAGCCGAAAATGGCTGCCAAGCCCCGTCCACAGCTTTCTTCTTTCCATTCCACAGCAACAATGCACTGCTTGGAGCTAGCTAAACGCATTTGATGAGCCAATGATTAAAGAAAAATGTGTGCAGCCACCAAACAACAGCTAGCTCCCAGTACTGCATTGCTGCTGGTACATATCCTTTTCAACAAAAGTACCCAAAAGAACAAAGTAGAAGTGAATTTAAAAATGACATTACATTTAATTTAATTTTAATATTCCTACATCTTTAATGCAAAAAGTATGGCTAAATTATACTACTAGTATTTTATGTGCTTGTTTTGGGGTGCATAGGAGTGGGTGGGGCTATGCAAACAATACAAAGGTGTGGCTCTCGTTATGTTTTTCAAATAATTTCAGCTATGTAAATTATCACACGGAATAACAATCCCAAACACATGCACCTCCTTTTACCTGCATACAGGCTGCAAAGGTTGGGTGCAGTAACTAATGGGGAACAGTAGTCCTGTCAACATGTTTCACCCTGACCCTTATCAATCTTAAAGGGACATTAAACTACTGAGAACACCTACAATAGAATGATTACTATTTACTGTGCTATTGTTTTTCCTCCTGTGCCTCCAGTTGTCTTCATAGTCATTCTCTTATTTTAACCGCTTACAAGTAATAGTGAAGCTCTGCCTTTTCACGCTGGGCACCACCATCTTGGAGATTATAAGTCTTATTTAACTTATAAACTGTGAGAAAAAAATAACACTTTATTATTATTTATTATTATACTTTATTTATGAAGTGCCAACATATTCCGCAGCTCTGTCCATGGGTACAATTCATTTAAATAAAACAATGATATAAAACTTGTAATAGACAGGACAAAATTTACAAACTCATACAGGAGGAATTGAGGGTCCTATTCCCATGGGAACTTACAATCTAGAAGGTTAGGAGGTTGAGAAACAGGAGGTGAGGACTGCAAGATTGAGAAGGATGTTAATACAGATTTAGATGAGGGAAATGTTAAGTAAGTGAAATTAATTTGTTATTGAGTTGGGTGGTAGCTTTCTCTGAACAAAAAAGTCTTCAGGGAGCATTTAAAGGAAGAAAGATTAGGGCAAAGCCTGACAGCACGAGGGAGAGTGTTCCAGAGGGTAGGTGTTACACAACAGAAGTCCTGCAGTCTATCATGGGAAAAGGTGATAGTTTAAGATGCAAGGAGCAGATCATTGTTGTATCTTAGTGGGCGGGCTAGAGTATACTTGTTTATTAGAGAGGATAGGTAGTGGGGAGCAGCGTTGGTGAGAGCTTTGTATGTAAGGGTGATAATTTTGAATTGAATTCTGCTGTGAATGGGGAGCCAATGAAGGGACTCGCAGAGCAGTGCAGCAGATACAGAGAGATGGGAAAGTTGTATTAGCCTGGTAGAGGCATTTAGGATGGATTGAAGGGGGGAGAGGCGGGAAAGAGGAAGTCTAGTAAGTAGGTTATTGCAGTAGTCAAGTCAGGAAATAACAAGGAGTGGATTATTTGCTTTGTGGTGTTACATCAGAAAGGGGCGAATCTTGGAAATATTGCGTAGGTAGTTGAGGCAGGATGTAGAAAGTGATAGGATGTGGGGGACGAAGGATAGATTTGAGTAAAATGGACTTGGGGCGATGGGGAAATGGTGATGCCGTTGACAGGGATAGAGAAGTCAGAAGTCAGCATAGAGATTGAGGGGGGGATTAGAAGGATCTCAGTCTTGAACATGTTAATCTTTAGATGGTGAGGGGGCATCCAGGAAGAAATACCAGATAAGCAGTTTTCTGATATGAGATACAAAATAAAGGCAGGTAACACTTACAATAATATAGATACATTGTGTAATTAAGAAAACAACCACAATGTACCCACTGAGATCAGTGGGGGTGCTATAGTGCCAAAACAGCAATGATTAGAAATGAAAGAAAAAAGAAGCACCTTGCTGAAGCACTCACTTATTAAGCAATAGTAATGACTGAGAATACAAATTAAAATATAACCTTTATTTGGTACTATTAAAAATGGAGCAGTAACTAATACACATACACATCAACATATAACAGAAATAATAAAAATTGGTGAATGACCCCTAAGTCCCCTATGTACACACCACATGCACAAAAAAGAGCCTTTGAAAAAGCTACGGGCGAAATGCGCATCAGGCGTTTTTAACTCCCCTATGTCTCAACCTATGCTAGATACAATTAGAGATGGAATTGAGGTTTGTCCTGTGTGTTTGAGTAATTTTTGCAGTACTTGGAAGCCCAGACCTAAACAGTTTTAATAATCATACAGCCACAACTTTGAGTATAGTTAATTGTTGAAGGACTGTGTCCCTCTTATTTAGATTAGGATTCTCTTAATTTTTGGTTGTAGCTGTATGATGGGACAACCATGGCAGATTGCTCCATAACTGCACTCAAATACTTATAGGTCCATAGACCTTCTGCATGTGGTGTGTACATAGGGGACTTAGGGGTCACACCCCAATTTTTTTTGTTTTGTTATATGTTGATGTGGAGTATTAGTAACTGCTGCATTTTAAATCGTACCAATTAAAAGTTATATTTTAATTTGTATTCTCAGTCAGTACTATTGCTTAATAAGTGAGTGCTTCAGTAAGGTGCTTCTTTTTTCATTTCTAATAACAGTTACAATAAACACTATAATTATATATTTTAAACATTTCCATAATGTTTTTTTTAAAATCATGAAATATTATCTACTATTTAATTTTATTTGAATCTGTAACTGCAAATGACTTTCACCAGTGAGCTTAAAGCACTAATGGTATCTACAACCTTCCCAGTTTCTCCAGTCCATATGTTATTCTATCTAGTCCATTGAGTAAAACTCCTTTCTTTTGTGACTACGCTCTAATAACATAGGACTTAATGTGCATAGCTGGAAACGTGGGAGCCGCTATTAGACAATCCACTGCAGTACAATATCATCTATAGATCATATGATTGGGACCCTGCCTTTGGAAATGTAATAGCACCCATAGTGAGTAATAAATATTAAGATTTTACAATTAATAGATTCCATTCCCACCTATTACTCTATCATCATCTTTTCTAGCAGTCTGTAATTAGGCATATTAGTAAACTGCTTATGGATACTTTCACTCTGGCTGATCAATCAATGCAACTGCGCAATCCTTCTCAATCTTGCAGTCCTCACCTCCTGTTTCTCAACCTCCTACCCTTCTAGATTGTAAGTTCCCACAGGAATAGGGCCCTCAATCCCTCCTGTATGTGTTTGTAAACTACAAGTCTTGTACTGTTTTATTTATATGAATTGTATCCATGGACAGCGCTGCAGAATATGTTGGCGCTTTATAAATACAGTATAATAATAATAATAATCCACTGGCCATCTTTTTTTTTGTATACTGCAAACATCTCTGTAAAATCAAATGTAACATTGTAATGAAGTGTATTGCCTCTTTTGTAGCTTTGATTTGTTTGTACTGTGTGAATATAACAATGGACAATTTAATGGCACTGGATTAAAAATCAGTAACCTGTATCTATGGGTGCTATAGATGTACATTCTAGATATGTGCATTCGGTTCGGATCGATTCGGATTTTTTCAAATTTCGTTTCGGATCGATTCGAATTCGGGAAAAATTTGAATCAATTCGGTTCAGATTCGTTTCGGATTCATTCGGATTCGAATAAATTCGGCTGGATTTGGTTCAATTCTGTTCGGAAATTCAGAATTTCGGTAAGTGTTAGGTGGGATTAGACTAGTATTATGTACTGTATATTAGGTGTAACCCATAGCAGAGTGATATAACCTAATATACTGTACAATACTAGTGTAATCCATAGCCATCCAAATCTACCGAATAAATTCGAATAAATCTGAACTAATTCGGATTTATTCGGTAGATTCTGCACTATTTTAATTTGGAAATTCGGATCGATCTGAATCCCGAATTTTACGAATTCGGCCGAATTTCCGAATCGATCCGAAACGAATCACATATGTCTAGTACATTCATTTAGATGAAAAGTGCATCTAGATAGGCTCAGGAGCAGCAGTGCACTACGGGAGCTACCTGAGTATTGGCAGCTACACACATATGCCTCTTATCATTGGATAACCAGATGTGTCCAGCAAAACCCCAATAGTGCATTGCTGCTCTAGAGCAAACCTTAACTAAGTGCTTAACTCTCTTGCTGGGGTTAACATGAAGTTATATGCAAGAAATAGTGCAATAATACAATGCTCTAACAAATAAGAGCATTTTCTTTTTGCACCATTGTGCACACTATAAGCTTCTGACAATCCTAGTCATCAGAGGTCTCTATCATGCATTAGATTCTCTTTTATCAGACATATTGTACATCTTTCTGTATTTATAAGTGCTTTCCTCTTATCTAGAGAGAAGTTTTATGTGATTAATGAATAATAACCTTCTAAGACAGTAATAGCCTCTTGCAATAATAGCAGCTGTCTACCTAGAATTGGACTGTACAGGAAGCTCATTAATTTCTAATTTGAGCAAACGCTGAAAGTAAACTTGGAGCAGCTGATGCCACATTGTTACTTTTGGCATCAGAAAGTTTTTTTTTTCTTCTTCTAGTTATTTGCAGTAGCTTGCATATATTAGAAAACCCATATGATGCATATTTGCTGATCCTAATATTGATATAAAAAATGTACAGTTATGATTTACAACAGAATATTAGGCACAGATGTTTTTGTGAGAAGGAAAGTTTCCCAGTATATTGCAGGTAGAAATGTATTATAATGACCAGAAAGACTTGCTAATTTCACAATAAATACTGAGATGCAATTGTTTAATAAATTGGTAATCACAGATTGCTTCCTAAAATTAGATGTGTATATTATAGCAATAACTGACTAAAAAGAGTAAACTTAGTATAATTATCTTGCTTGCATTCACACAACACAGATGTGATACACAGGGAAGTAAATAGTACCATTATATTCATTTATTTTCATGAATTATTTATATTATGGTTTATTCATGCCGAAAATTCAGGAAATTAACGTGAAAGAACAGAAGCTTACATTACAGCTTTACAAAGGGAATAGCCATGCGAAAAGCTGCAACTCTTAGCATTCATATTAATGGGTTATTACGGGCTGTAGTTCAAATGCTATAGAAGAAATTAGAACTTATTATTTATTGGTGCACTTTTATGAGACTGAGGAATAGAAGATAGGGGTATTAAATATCTAAAATAAATATGTAATTTACTGTTATAAGCTTTTAAATGACTCATTATATTCCATAGAAATAACACCACACACTTTAAAATCTGAATTTACAATGCAATTAGAAGATTATACAAAACTACATATTTTCAGCTAGTTGAATTATTTATTTCTCTTTCCAGAATATTATATTGACAAGCAGGTAGAGGTGTCCTCTGTACTACATGTAAAATTCCCTAACTCATAGATAAATTTGTTATCACAAAGATTTGAAGGTCTTGATAAATCCAGAAAAAATAAAACATACAGGAATATAATAGACTGAAAAACAAAACATGCAAATCAAATAACTGCAATAAATACTTATCAAATGAGCAACTAGAATAAAACTGTTTCATATACATATGTATTTTAAAGGGATAGAAAGGTCAGTACAGAAAAAATGCTATAGACAACTGTAATTTTCTGTTCTAAGTAGAAAGGTCTAAATATAAATGTGCATGGGTGCATTTCAAATTAAAATATAGACATTTTTGCAATATACTTCTATTAGCAAAAATGCTTCTAGTAAAAGTTATTACTGTGGCAAACGCACATATCCTTTGGGGGTCCGTGTACCAGTATACAAACACCATGCATAATTAGAGAGCTAGAATTGGTGTGTATTGCTTCTAAATAAGTAATTTGTGTCATACAAGTCACCACTGACTCTCTGCGAAGGTGTGCTATTTAAATACTTGTGCACAGACTCTCAAAGAATATGTGCATATGCCGCAGAATAACAGTAATACCTTTTATTAGAAGCATTTTTACTAATGGAAATATACTTCAAAAATGCTTCTATTTCAAAATAGAAATGCACCTATGCACATTGGGTTTCTGACCTTTCTACTAGAAACAGAAAACGACAGTTGTCTGTGTTACTCATGATGAAGGGCAATATTTATTAATTGTTCCCTAGTTAGCTTTCATATATTATTATTGTATTTTCCATGAGGAGGGATATCACTTTTCCCCAGTTTTGCACACACAGTTATATTAACCCTTTGAGTGCTAATGACAGCTCTGAGCCGTCACAGAGTGTCTCACTCTGGTGCTAATGACAGCTCAGAGCCGTCATGAGCACTCTCCCACCTTGAGGGAGATCTGGGGGCTCCTTACTGCTGCTACCCTGGCGATCATGCCTGTAGAGTGACAGGCATCGCTGGGGCTTTACGTGATGTGTGGTGACATCACACGCAATTACGTGATGACGTCACCGCGCAATTTTATTTATACTTAACAATGTTAAGTATAGGAGGAGGGGGCATGCTGCTTAGAAGCCTGTATCTCAGGCTTCTAAGCAGCTACAGACCCCCAAGACCCACTGTTGGAAAGGTAATCGTCTAACCTTTCCAACAGTGTAAGTCTTAGGGGTCTGTAAAAAAAAACAAAAACCAGAAATTTCAAAAATCAAAAAATCAAAAGAAAACATTAGCACCCAGGTGGGAAATGGCTTAGCAGCCAAAGGGTTAATATACCTTTTAACTCTGTAATTACCTTGTATCTAAGCATCTTCTGACAGGCCCCTGATCACATGACTTTTTATTTATTATCTATTGACTTGCATTTAGTACTGTGTTGTGCTAAATCTTAATTAACTCCTTGGGCATGAGCGCAATGTTATCTATATGGAGCACATGAACTAGCAGTGTCCTGTTGTGAAAAGCAAATAAAAAAGTTTTGATGAGATTACGAGTTTGGCATTAACAGGGGTGCGGGGCTAACAAGGCTTTTTTTCTAACGCTACCTTAAGCCAACGCTGGTATTACAGGTTTTTTTAAACCTGGCGTTAGCCGTAAAAAGGTGAGAGTAGAGCAGAATTTAGCTCCTCATCTCACCTCAATACCAGCGTTGCTTACGGTAGCGGTAAGCTGGCTGAACGTGCTCGTGCATGATTTCCCCATAGGAAACAATGGGGCTGAGCTGGCTGGAAAAAAACCTAACACCTGCAAAAAAAGCAGCGACCAGCTTCTAATGCAGCCCCATTGTTCCCTATGGGGAAATAAAAGTTATGTCTGCACCTAACACCCTAACATGAACCCCGTGTCTAAACGCCCCTAATCTTACACTTATTAACCCCTAATCTGTGCCCACGCTATCGCTGACACCTACATTATATTATTAACCCCTAATCTGCCGCTCCGGACACCGCCGCCACCTATATTATACCTATGAACCCCTAATCTACTGTTCCCCAACATCGCCGACACCTATATTATAGTTATAAACCCCTAATCTGCCACCCCCAACGTCGCTGCCACCTACCTACAATTATTAACCCCTAATCTGCCGACCGGATATCGCCACCACTTTAATAAATGTATTAACCCCTAAACCACCGCACTCCCACCTCGCAAACACTAGTTACATTTTATTAACCCCTAATCTGCCGTCCCTAACATCGCCAACACCTACTTACATTTATTAACCCCTAATCTGCCACCCCCAACGTCGCCGCTACTATATTAAATTTATTAACCCCTAAACCTAAATGTAAACCTAACCCTAACCCCCCCTAACTTAAATATAATTTAAATTAAACAAAATTAATTTAACATAATTAAATAAATTATTCCTATTTAAAACTAAATACTTACCTATAAAATAAACCATAAGATAGCTACAATATAACTAATAGTTACATTGTAGCTAGCTTAGGATTTATATTTATTGTACAGGCAACTTTGTATTTATTTTAACTAGGTACAATAGTTATTAAATAGTTATTAACTATTTAATAACTACCTAGCTAAAATAAGTACAAAATTACCTGTAAAATAAATCCTAACCTAAGTTACAATTACACCTAACACTACACTATCATTAAGTAAATTACCTAAACTACCTACAATTAATTACAATTAAACGCAATAAACTAAAGTACAAAAAAACCAAACACTAAATTACAGAAAATAAAAAAGAAATACAATAATTTTAAACTAATTACACCTAGTCTAATCCCCCTAATAAAATAAAAAGCCCCCCAAAATAATAAAATCTCCCTACCCTATACTAAATTACATAATATCCCTTAAAAGGGCCTTTTGCGGGCATTGCCCCAAAGTAATCAGCTCTTTTACCTGAAAAAGAAAAATACAATACCCCCCTAACATTAAAACCCACCACCCACGCACCCAACCCTACTCTAAAACCCACCCAATCCCCCCTTAAAAAAACCTAACTCTAACCCCCTGAAGATCACCGTACCTTGAGCCGTCTTCACCCAGCCGGGCACAAGTGGTCCTCCATACGGCAGAAGTCTTCATCCGATGGGGGCAGAAGAGGTCCTCCAGACGGTAGAAGGCTTCATCCAGGCTGCATCTTCTATCTTCAACCTTCCAGAACGGAGAGGAGCCATCTTCTATCCAGCCGACGTGGAGCCATCCTCTTCAAATTTATTTAATGATAGTGTAGTGTTAGGTGTAATTGAAACTTAGGTTAGGATTTATTTTACAGATAATTTTGTACTTATTTTAGCTAGGTAGTTATTAAATAGTTAATAACTATTTAATAACTATTGTACCTAGTTAAAATAAATACAAAGTTGCCTGTAAAATAAATATAAATCCTAAGATAGCTACAATGTAACTATTAGTTATATTGTAGCTATCTTACGGCTAGATTTAGAGTTCTGCAGCCAAAGGGGTGCAATAGCTACGCATGCTTTTTTCCCCCCGCACCTTTTAAATACCGCTGGTATTTAGAGTTCACAGAAGGGCTGCGTTAGGCTCCAAAAAGGGAGCGTAGAGCATATTTTCCGCCACTGCAACTCTAAATACCAGCGTTACTTACGGACGCGGTCAGCTTCAAAAACGTGCTCGTGCACGATTCCCCCATAGAAAACAATGGGGCAGTTTGAGCTGAAAAAAAACCTAACACCTGCAAAAAAGCAGCGTTCAGCTCCTAACGCAGCCCCATTGTTTACTATGGGGAAACACTTCCTATGTCTGCACCTAACACCCTAACATCTACCCCGAGTCTAAACACCCCTAACCTTACACTTATTAACCCCTAATCTGCCGCCCCCGCTATCACTGACACCTGCATATTATTATTAACCCCTAATCTGCCGCTCCATACACCGCCGCAACCTACGTTATCCCTATGTATCCCTAATCTGCTGCCCCTAACACCGCCGACCCCTATATTATATTTATTAACCCCTAATCTGCCGCCCCCAACGTCGCCTCCACCTACCTACAATAATTAACCCCTAATCTGCCGACCGGATCTCACCGCTACTATAATAAATGTATTAACCCCTAAAGCTAAGTCTAACCCTAACACTAACACCCTCCTAAGTTAAATATAATTTAAATCTAACGAAATAAATTAACTCTTATTAAATAAATTATTCCTATTTAAAGCTAAATACTTACCTGTAAAATAAACCCTAATATAGCTACAATATAAATTATAATTATATTGTAGCTATTTTAGGATTAATATTTATTTTACAGGTAACTTTGTAATTATTTTAACCAGGTACAATAGCTATTAAATAGTTAATAACTATTTAATAGCTACCTAATTAAAATAATTAAAAAATTACCTGTAAAATAAAAATATCTCAATTACAACTAAAAAAAAAACTCATAGCCCCATAAAAATAAAAAAGCCCCCCAAAATAAAAACTCCCCCCAGCCTACAATAAACTACCAATAGCCCTTAAAAGGGCCTTTTGTAGGGCATTGCCCTAAAGAAATCAGCTATTTTACCTGTACAAAATACAAAGTCCCCCCAACAGTAAAACCCACCACCCAACCAACCCCCAAAATAAAAAACCTAACTCTAAAAAAAAAAAAACAAGCTACCTATTGCCCTTAAAAGGGCACTTAGCTGTTTTGCATTGCCCTTAAAAGGGCATTCAGCACTTTTTCCAAGCCCAAAGCCCTAATCTTAAAAAAACAAACAAAAAAAAAACCTAACACTAACCCCAGAAGATCTACTCATCGTTTCTGAAGTCCGGACATCCATCTCCATCCAGGCAGCAGGTCTTCATCCAGGTGGCGAGGTCTTCATCCATCCCAGGGGTGTCTTCTATTTTCATCCCGGCAGCATGGAGCAGAGCCATCCTGGAAGCTGATCCCATCCTGCACGGAGCGTCCCCTTCATACGGTCGCCACCGTACACTAAAGTTGAATGTAAGGTAGCCGTTTCAAAATGGTGTCCCTTGCATTCCTAATGACTGATTTGATTCTTCAAATTCAAATTAGCCAATAGGATGAGATCTACTGAAATCCTATTGGCTGTTCAAATCAGCCAATAGGATGAAAGCTACTGAAATCCTATTGGCTGATTTGAACAGCCAATAGGATTTCAGAAGCTCTTATACTATTGGCTGTTTTGAACAGCCAATCGGAGTTCAGAGGCTCTTATTCTATTGGCTGATTTGAATTTGAAGACTCAAATCAGCCAACAGGAATGCAAGGGGCGCCATTTTGAAACGGCTACCTTGCATTCAACTTCAGTGTACGGAGGCAACTGTATGAAGAGGAAGCTCCGTGCAGGATGGGATCAGCTTCCAGGATGGCTCCGCGCCACCGGGATGAAAATATAAGACGCCCCCGGGATTGATGAAGACATCGCCGCCTGGATGAAGACCTCGCTGCCTAGATGGAGATGGATGTCTGGACTTCAGAAGCCATGAGTAGATCTTCTGTGGATAGTCTTAAAAAAATTGTTGTAATATTTTGGGGTGTTTTTTAGATTAGGGCTTTGGGCTTGGAAAAAGAGCTGAATGCCCTTTTAAGGGCAATGCAAAATAGCTACATGCCCGTTTAAGGTTTTTTTTTTTTTTTTTTAGAATTAGGTTTTTTATTTTGGGTTGTTGGTTAGATGGTGGGTTTTACTGTTGATGGGACTTTGTATTTTTTTTTACAGGTAAAAGAGCTGATTTCTTTGAAGGCAATGCCCTACTAAAGGCCCTTTTATGGACTATTGGTAGTTTATTATAGGCTAGGGGGTGTTTTTATTTTTTGGGGGGGTATTTTAATAGGGCTATTAGATTAGGTGTAATTGTTTTTATTTTTGATAATTTCATCTATTTTTTAAATTTTTACGGCTAGATTACGAGTTTTTGTCGGTAATGGTGGGCATGGCTAATGCACAGTTTTTCCTTACCACTCACCTACAGTAACGCTGGTATTACGTTTTTTTTTAAACCCGGCGTTAGCCGCTAAAAAGTGAACATAGAGCAGAATTTAGCTCCACATCTCACCTCAATACCAGCGCTGCTTACGGTAGAGGTAAGCTGGCAAAACGTGCTTGTGCACGATTTCCCCATAGGAATCAATGGGGCAGAGCCAGCTGAAAAATAACCTAACACCTGCAAAAAAGCAGCGTTCAGCTCCTAACGCAGCCCTATTGATTCCTATGGGGAAACACATTTATGTCTATACCTAACACCCTAACATGAACCCCGAATCTAAACACCCCTAACCTTATACTTATTAACCCCTAATCTGCCGCCCCCGACATCGCCGACACTTGCATTATATTATTAACCACTAATCTGCCGCTCTGGACACTGCCGCCACCTACATTATACTTATTAAACCCCTAATCTGCTGCCCCCAACATCGCTGAACCCTACATTATATTTATTAACCCCTAATCTGCCACCCCCAACATCGCTGCCACTATAATAAAGTTATTAACCCCTAAATCTAAGTCTAACCCTAACCCCCCCAACTTAAATATAATTTAAACACATCTAAATAAAATTACTACTATTAACTAAATTATTCCTATTTATAACTAAATACTTACCTATAAAATAAACCCTAAGCTAGCTACAATATAACTAATAGTTACATTGCAGCTAGCTTAGGGTTTATTTTTATTTTACAGGCAACTTTTTATTTATTTTAACTAGGTACAATAGTTATTAAATAGTTATTAACTATTTAATAACTTCCTAGTTAAAATAAATACAAATATACCTGTAAAATAATTCCTAACCTAAATTACAATTACACCTAATGCTACACTATAATTAAATTAATTACCTAAATTAACTACAATTAATTACAATTAAATTCAATAAACTAAATTATGAAAAAAACAAACACTAAATTATAGAAAATAATAAAATAATTAAAAAAAAATTAAACTAATTACACCTAATCTAATCCCCCTAATAAAGTAAAAAAGCCCCCCAAAATAATAAAAATCTCTACCCTATACTAAATTACAAATAGCCCTTAAAAGGGCTTTTTGCAGGGCATTGCCCCAAAGTAATCAGCTCTTTTACCTGTAAAAAAAAAAAACAATACCCCCCCAACATTACAACCCACCACCCACACACCCAACCCTACTCTAAAACCCACCCAATCCCCCCTTAATAAAACCTAACACTACCCCCTTGAAGATCACCCTACCGTGAGACGTCTTCACCCAACCGGGCAGAAGTGGTCCTCCAGACGGTCCGAAGTCTTCATCCTATCCGGGCAGAAGAAGTCCTCCAGATGGGTAGAAGTCTTCATCCAGGCAGCATCTTCTATCTTCATCTATACGGAGTGGAGCGGGTCCATCTTCAAGACATCCAACGTGGAGCATCCTCTTCGTTCAACGGCGATTGGAACAATGACGGTTCCTTTAAGTGACGTCATCCAAGATGGCGTCCCTTCAATTCCGAGAGGGTGATAGAATTCTATCAGCCAATCGGAATTAAGGTAGAAAAAATCCTATTGGCTGATCCAATCAGCCAATAGGATTGAAGTTCAATCCTATTGGCAAATTAGAGCTGATTAGAACAACCAATAGAATGCGAGCTCAATCCTATTGGCTGATTAGATCAGTCAATAGGATTTTTTTCTACCTTAATTCCGATTGGCTGATAGAATTCTATCAGCCAATCGGAATTGAAGGGATGCCATCTTGGATGACGTCATTTAAAGGACCCATAACTGTTCCAGTCGCCGTCGAACAAGGAGGATGCTTCGCATCAGATGTCTTGAAGATGGACCCGGTCCACTCCAAATGGATGAAGATAGAAGATGCTGCCTAGATGAAGACTTCTGCCCGTCTGGAGGACTTCTTATGCCCGGATAGGATAAAGACTTTGGACCGTCTGGAGGACCACTTCTGACCGGTTGGGTGAAGACGTCTCAAAGTAGGGTGATCTTCAAGGGGGTAGTGTTAGGTTTTATTAAGGGGGATTGGGTGGCTTTTAGAGTAGGGTTGGGTGTGTGGGTGGTGGGTTGTAATGTTGGGGGGGTATTGTCTTTTTTACAGGTAAAAGAGCTGATTACTTTGGGGCAATGCCCCGCAAAAAGCCCTTTTAAGGGCTATTTGTAATTTAGTATAGGGTAGGAATTTTTATTATTTTGGGGGGCTTTTTCTTTTATTAGGGGGATTAGATTAGGTGTAATTAGTTTTAAAAAATTGTAATTATTTTATTATTTTCTGTAATTTAGTGTTTGTTTTTTTCGTAATTTAGTTTATTGAATTTAATTGTAATTAATTGTAGTTAATTTAGGTAATTAATTTAATTATAGTGTAGTGTTAGGTGTAATTGTAACTTAGGTTAGGATTTATTTTACAGGTATATTTGTATTTATTTTAACTAGGAAGTTATTAAATAGTTAATAACTATTTAATAACTATTGTACCTAGTTAAAATAAATACAAAGTTGCCTGTAAAATAAAAATAAACCCTAAGCTAGCTACAATGTAACTATTAGTTATATTGTAGCTATTTTAGACTTTATTTTATCGGTAAGTATTTAGTTTTAAATAGGAATGATTTATTTAATTGTAGTAATTTTATTTTGATTTATTTAAATTATATTTAAGTTAGGGGGTTGTTAGGGTTAGACTTAGATTTTGGGGTTAATAAATTTAATATAGTTGCGGCGACATTGGGGGCGGCAGATTAAGGGTTAATAAAATGTAACTAATGTTTGCAAGGCGGGAGTGCAGCGGTTTAGGGGTTAATATATTTATTGAAGTGGCGGTGATGTCCGGTCGGCAGATTAGGGGTACTATTGGGACCATAAATATTACAAAATATATATTTTACTCGGGCAATCTCAATATTCAAGATATCCTTTTATCATATGAATCAATTTGAATATGCAAAATATTGTAGCTAAGGTTTTTATTAATTAAAAACATGACTCCTTGGGGCGGAGTCTGGCCAGGCAGGGAAATGGCCGCACATTGAGAGGGCTCCAATACCCCATGTAGGCAACATAAGCCAAAACCCAGCATTACCCCTTCCTTCCCCTACCCAAACCTAAGGGACAAAACAAGGAAAACCCTGCACACAATATCTGACAGCCGGATGGTCAAAGCAAGATCACACACGGCGCTATAACCGGAGGGCTGATTGCCGAGGCGTGGCCGCATATCGAGCAAATGACCCGCTCCCAGCACAGAAGCAATAGACATCCGCCGCAGATACTTGCCAGCACATCTCTGGACGCCTGACCGGTAAGATTAGTAAAGCGGTCAAAGGCAGACAGGGGCTGGTAACGGAGGAGCCATATATGTGAGATAACGCACCTCATGTGAACCACGCTCAGCCCTAGAAACGCCACACATTTATAGCTGGTCTCAAATAAGGGACAAGTAGTGATGATACGCTACCCGATCACTAGTAACAGCCCCATAGTCTTGCGGTCAGCCGGAGACATACAATACAGAACTGGTGGAGAAAGAACTGAGACAGGCCAAACTAAAGAGGCCTAGGTACACGGAAGTTATAGACATACCAAGCACAGAGCACAAGTAGGACTGCATACAGGCCTCAAAACAAAGCAAAAATTCTGGCGGGATCTGTGTTATTGTTCCCCTTTAATAAATAAGACACCTCTGTGATCAAAGACAGTTAAATAAGGGCTTCTGATATATATATATTAGTATTACTTGTGTGAAAAGGATCCTATCAGGAAGATCTACTATAGTACTAAACAGCTACATTTCTCTTTCCTTTCATATTTCTCTTCACAGTGTATACACCTTAGGTAATGCCTTGTAAGAGGCAAACTAAATCAGGGAAATCTGATTCCTCCAATCCATTAAGCCAATTTTTAAAACCAATTGACCCAAAAGCAACAATATCAAGCGACATTATGGCTAATAATCAAAATGTTACGGCAGCTAAAGGCTTGCAAGCCGAAACGCCACATACTTCCTACATCACCAAAAATTACCTGCAACACCTCTCTTCCAAAGAAGATATTCAGGGAGTGTTACAAGAGATGAGGGAATTGTTTGGTGACCTTAGAAAGGATATGAGCGCTCTGGACAACAGAGTAAAAAAAATAGAGGAACAACATGACGCCATCAACGATAATTTAAAGCTCAATACAGAAGATATACGGAATCAAACGGATCAAATTTATTATCTTACAGATGCAACAACCTTAGATTTAGAGGGATATCTGAAACAGTACATCCTCCGGCAATAGAAGGATATCTACAAGCCCTCTTTAGGGTAATCAAGGATACCCCCACAGCGAAGGAACTCCCCATTGAAAGGGCCCATAGGGCACTCAGGCCTAAGCCTCCCCCGAAAGCCCCTCCTAGAGAAATAATAGTTAAATTCTTAAGTTTCAAGGATAAAGATAAAGAGGAAATTCTCAAAGGAGCCAGAGCCAAATCTCCCATCACACACGCAGGGGAAGAAATACAAATCTTCACAGACCTTTCGCCAGTCACTCTACAAAAGAGAAGAGATCTTTCTCCTATAACATCCCATCTCAGAAAAAACTAAATTCAATACCGCTGGGGATTCCCAGTATCTATCATTGTTAATCACAACAACAAAACGGTCATATACAAGCCAGGAACAGATCCTCACTCTTTTTTTAAGGACATATCCTTACAAGAGATTGCTATACCAGCCACACATCAGCCACCAAGAATGGAAACGGCTAGGCCAGCTGTCCACATGGAACACTCCGCCTGAGATGTCTAGATAAGTACTCTAATTACCTTAGAAGAGGGGGGAATGTTTTGATTGTTTTGTATGTTAACACCAAAATATCAGAGTTGAGAGGAATGACATCATTGGGCTTTATCCCCCATTCACACCTCTCCTTCTAGGAGGCAGGAACAAAAGACCTCTCCCAAAGTGGGACACCAAGTTATCTTAAGAGACCCATATCGCAGGACATTTTGAACTCCACTAATGGAGGATAATACAAATCTAAAACCGGGACATTTGGTTAAAAGTTTTATTTGGAAATTTTTGCATGCATTGTGCATACAAGCCATTCAGCAAATATGTGCCTTATTGTTATATTAGAATACATCTTGTGCTTTTGTCCCCCTCCTATCCCAATACCCTCTTTCCTCCCCTCATTCCATATACCAATAACCTTCTCATCCTGTTATCCATGCCGTTCCTCCCCTTCCTTATTATTCCCACAAAAAGTTTATCTAGGCATTCCCATTGTTAAAACGAAAAAGAACCAGGGGAGACGCTTATAGAAAAAATGTTTGTTGTAGAAAAACTCACCTCGATTAGAGGCCTTACTCCTATTAAACTATGCTACCAGAGAGGTGCGGACAGACAACTAATATCAAAGGTCACTACATAGCCACCATAGGTGTACTGTACCATACCCCATCTGATTTTTTCCCTCTGCTTTTTATCTATTTTTCTCTCCCCTCGGAAATCCCTCCCATACTCCCAACTTTCTCTACCCCAAAGCTCCCTCTCCCACCCCTCTCCACTCTCCTTACCCCTGATGGCTTTCTCTTCTATCCTCCCCCCCCTTTTTTTCTTTTTCCCTACCTTTTCCTTCTTCTATTTCCCCTTATTTTCCTCATTTTGCTGGGTTCATAACTTTCACTTTATCAGGTTACTTCCTTTTGCTTGCCTAACATGGGTGTACTCACCCCAATTGTTGAACTTGTTGTATTTATTGCTTTGACTATAGTAATTCAACGAATTGTTATTTTTGTTTCACACTTATTGCAGCCTAAAAAAATGCCGTTTATCTAGGCATTCCCATTGTTAAAACGAAAAAGAACCAGGGGAGACGCTTATAGAAAAAATGTTTGTTGTAGAAAAACTCACCTCGATTAGAGGCCTTACTCCTATTAAACTATGCTACCAGAGAGGTGCGGACAGACAACTAATATCAAAGGTCGCTACATAGCCACCATAGGTGTACTGTACCATACCCCATCTGATTTTTTCCCTCTGCTTTTTATCTATTTTTCTCTCCCCTCGGATATCCCTCCCATACTCCCAACTTTCTCTACCCCAAAGCTCCCTCTCCCACCCCTCTCCACTCTCCTTACCCCTGATGGCTTTCTCTTCTATCCTCCCCCCCTTTTTTTCTTTTTCCCTACCTTTTCCTTCTTCTATTTCCCCTTATTTTCCTCATTTTGCTGGGTTCATAACTTTCACTTTATCAGGTTACTTCCTTTTGCTTGCCTAACATGGGTGTACTCACCCCAATTGTTGAACTTGTTGTATTTATTGCTTTGACTATAGTAATTTAACAAATTGTTATTTTTGTTTCACACTTATTGCGGCCTAAAAAATTGCCGTACTTTGCATATAATTACTGTAACACACATATCCATTACAGTTCTCACCAGAGGTCTCCACTGAGATCTTCTGAAACAATTTATATACTCTTTCTCCCTAACTAAATTCTCTTCTACTCTTTTCTATTCACCTCTTCCCCCCCCCTTTTTTTTTTTTTTTCTCTTCCTTCTATATTTTTGTTTTTGTTCTCTCCCTCAAAATGCAAACCAAGACCAGCAGATTCCAAGACCATACAATACGACTGACCACAATAAATGCTAAAGGGTTAAATAACCTGGGCAAACGCTCCATAGCTTTCAGAGACCTGAACAAACTTAACAGTCACATACTTATGCTTCAAGAGACTCACTTTCAGAGGGGGAAGGAGCCTAAGTGGTACAATACACAATACCCCTCCGCCTTTTTTGCCTCCGGGCCTAACAAAAAAGAGGGAGTAGGCATTATATTTCACAGAACCCTACCCATAAACATCCTTCAGACTGAAAAAGACCCTGAAGGCAGATTTATCTTACTGAGGGGATCACTGTATGGACACCAAATCACTCTCATTAACATTTATGCTCCAAATCAGACACACATTGGATTTTTTAAAAAGATAGCAAATTTAATTCTAGATAACTCTCAGGGGGTTGTGTTTTTGGCAGGGGACTTCAACCTATCCCTAGAACCCCATATAGATTCTTCAAAGGGCACTTCATGCATAACAAACAAAAAACTAAAAATAATCAGAAATATACTCCAAAACCTCACATTACACGACACATGGAGGACGCTACATCTGTCAGACAGGGATTATACCTTTTATTCTAACCCTCACAATTGCTACACCAGGATCGACCATATCTACACTGACCAGCAAGGTCTATCTATAACAAATGAGTGTTCCATTGGTTCTATCACTTGGTCTGATCACGCCCCTGTAACTTGTAGCATACTTTGGCCCGATGTTCCACTAACACATAGAGTATGGAGACTAGAGGATACACTGCTTAGTGACCCAATATTTCTGGAATCTTTCCAAAAGAGTATAACGGAATATTTCTCGATAAACTCACAAACATCCTCATCCAGACAAATAGAATGGGAGGCCCACAAAACAGTTGTTAGAGGTATATTTATAAAACGTAAGTCCTTCCAAAATAGAATGTCCAGGGAAACATACGCAAATCTCTTACAAACAATTAAATCACTAGAAACAGCCCATAAACAGAACCCATCTGATAAACAAATATTAACTGACCTCACAGATAATAGATTATCGCTTAAGCAGCATCTGATTAAAATCCACCAGCGAAAAGCATTGTTTCTCAGACAGTACTACTATGAAGGGGGGAACAAACCCGGCAAAATCTTGGCTAGAAGCATAAAACGCAAACAATTGAGCACCTATGTACACTCCCTCAACACACCGGAGGGTCATGTAGTAAAAGATAGCCCCACGATTGCTGACACATTCCGTAAATACTACAACAGACTATATAACTTAAGGTAAAATACCACACAGGATGACTCCTCTTTGGAAGATGACCTAAATCACTATTTCTAAGACCTTCACCTCCCAAATATAGACACAGAATCTCCCAAATATAGACACACAATCTAACAATAATGGTACAGAGTGTAATTAAATATTTGAAATTGGGGAAATCTCCGGGCCTTGACGGTTATACTGCCAGGTTCTATAAAACTTATCAAACTATATTGGCCCCTGTCCTCTGTAGAATGTTCCAAGAGGTGATGCAAAAAGGATCCTTTAGCTCAGAGTTTCTGGAGGCTACTGTAGTAACGATACTGAAACCTGGGATAGACCCGGAACAATGTAGTAGTTATCGGCCTATCTCCCTCCTCAATGTGGATACTAAACTATACTCCAAATTGCTTGTCAATAGACTCTCAAAGGTCATCACTTTAATAGTGCATACTGATCAAGTGGGCTTCATCCCTTGCAGGAAGAGCCCTGATGCCACCAGACGCATACTAGATATACTTATTTTGGCCTCTAGAGAGGAAGGTCCCTTCCTGGCCCTGTCTCTGGACGCAGAGAAGGCCTTTGATAGGTTCAGGTGGGACTACCTTTGGGAGACAATGAAGAACTTTGATTTCCCTATCCCTTCTATACGAACAATACAATCCCTATATTCTCTTCCCACGGCTAGAATCAAGGGAGTTGGCTTCCAATCTGATGCTTTTACCATAACTAATGGCACAAGACATGGTTGCTCTCTATCGCCTCTAGTCTTTGCCCTAGCCATTGAGCCTTTGGCCCAAGCTATAAGAATAAATCCACTCGTAAGAGGCATATCATCAGGAAGCCACCCCCATAAAATATCCATATACGCAGATGACATCACCCTCTTTTTGACCTCCCCAATGATTTCCCTATCAGAAGTGTTTAGTATCATTAAAACTTTTAGCAAGATGAGCTTTTACAAGCTCAATATAGCTAAGACAGAGGCTCTTCCTATCAATGTTCCCGCCCAGGAACTTAGACTTTTACAAAGATCTTATAAATTTCAATGGAACATGAGTTCTATTAAAGTATTGGGAGTTTATTTAGCCCCAGATACAACAACCACTATTTCTAAAAACTATACAGATAGGCTCCCAGAGTTTCGAAAGCTGCTAAACACCTGGGAGTTCAGAGAAATATCCTGGACGGGTACAATAACAGCCATTAAAATGTCCTTTCTACCCAAGATCATCTATCTGTTTAGATGTATTCCATATAATATTCCTAGAACTATTCTAAACAAGCTACACAGCCTCATTACTTCCTATGTATGGAAAGACAGAAGACCTAGGACTTCTAGACATACACTTGAGAGGCCATTTGCTCAGGGGGGTTTTGCACTACCCAACCTTATCACATACTACAATGCGGTCAGGCTCTCACACCTACTCAGTTGGAATAACAAAGATTGATTACTAGGCTGGTACCATACAGAGGCCTCTCACTACCTCCAAGCCTTAAGCTCCCGGACCTCCTCTGGATCCCATCCCACCATAGACAAGGGTTAGGCGACCTGCATCCTATCCTTCAGGATGCCTTTCAATTTTGGGACCAATTATGACACAATCCAACTATTGCCCCCCACCCATCTCCCAACCTTACCCTAGCCGCAGCTTTATTCTCTTAGCAGATGCACACCCGGACTTATGGCAGAACTTACAGATCACAACTGTAACTGACTTTTACGAATCTAACACATGAATCCCCCATCCCCAACTTTGTATTAAATTTCAAATACTTCCAAGACTTTGGTTCGAAGCTTTTTGCCTGAGTTCCTGGCTACGCTCCTGGGGCTATCCTAAACAAACCCTTAGGACACCATCCCTATGGGAGCATACATGGAACAAAGCCCATATTATTAAACACTCCCTCTCCTTCCATTATAACCTACTTTCTAATACACATTCACAACTAAAAAATTCTCAACATTACTCTTGGGAGAGAGAGATAGGTTTTATAGCTGACACTAGTACCTGGCACAAGATAATCTTGGTAACTAAAAAATACCTACACTGTGATACCCTCTGGGAACTGTTTTATAAACTCTTAGTAAGATGGCATCTAGTTCCAACCACTCTACATAAGATATACAGTTCGCACTCCCCTATGTGCTGGAGACTTTGTGGCCACAAGGGTACGCCTCTGCATGTCTGGTGGTCTTGCCCCAAAACACAGCCCCTCTGGAGGAAACTCTATAACACCCTTAACACTCTTAATGTTAAGTCCCCTTATCTCCCGGGGCTCACTCTTCTTCAAATGCAAATACCCAATCTAGATGATTCTACAGAAGCACTGACGATATATCTTTTCATGGCAACAAAGCTAGCCATAGCCAGAACCTGGAAAAATAAAAAATCACCGTCCTTTGCACAAGTACTATTCTTTGCCCAACATATTCGGTTAATGGAACAATACTCTCATAGGGTCTTAGATAAAGCAGACTTTCATCTAAACCTATGGTCCCCATGGCTTGCAATTTACCCAGACTAGACCTCACACTATGGATTATCCAAACTCAGATGTCCCCTCCTTCCTCCTAACCCCCATTTCCCCTTTTCCTCCCACCTCTAGGCCGATATTTGTGACCCCAAAATATATTTATATCTCATAATCATCTCAGATAACTCATGGTGGACTATTCATCTTAGTCCTCCATATTCGGCAGATATAACTATTATAAAAACACAACCTCAATATTCTTCCTTACAGAAAAATGAGACATCTTCCTTAGTTTTGAGAACCACATTCCCGCGCCTTTTTATATAAGTATGCGTACGACATTCAGAAGGTAACAAATCTTACAACAATGTTTTAAGTTTATGGTTTATCCTCATTTGTATGATATCCTTCAGTTCTACCTCAAGTCATAATGTATGCATACTCCCTCAGCCTCATGATGTTATATTTACTCTTGAATGTCTCAATAAAAATTATTTAAAAAAAATATATATTTTTGTATCATACCAACGGCCAAAGGGATGTTGTATTGGCCAAAAGTAATAGACCGGCGTAATCTCTGCTTTCAGGAAGACCTATAATCTTAAAGTTATTCCACAGAGAGTGATCTTCTAGGTCATAAACATTATCTTGTAACATTTTTCTAACTTTACCTTGATTGTCTAGGGTTTGCTCTTGTTTAAAAAGTATATCTTCAGCTTCAGATATTCTACTCTCAACCTCTGTAAGCGGTTTAGAGAATTGCTTGACTTCTGTCTGACATTAAGCTTGCCATTTGAGTTTTTAACAATTCAAATTGTGGCAAAAAGATGTCTGAAATCTGAGTTTTATTATTGGTTGTATATCAATTTTTTTTCCAAACATTGTCTCATAAGGGTTATCTAAATGAGTATCAGAGGTACGTAGTTTGTTATCTTTCTGTTTGGCAGGCATGACCGGAGAATTGTGTTTAATATTTGTGATATATTTTTCCATGTGCATCTATCAAGAAAAAAACAATAAAGAAAAAATAGAGCTTATTATTATAATCCAATAAAGAAACAACCAAAACAAAACAAAACAAAAAAACGAAAAGTAAGTATAGTGAAAGGGCAATAGTACCCTGTGCTTGATATATGTCTTACGGTGCGTTCATGCTCAATAATAAGGTATTAATGTAAAATATTTTAGGTGTAAGGGGGAAATAGTGACCCTCTTTTTTCCCCTTCTCTTTCCTTTCCTTTTCTTTTTTTTTTTTTAAGAAAAGTGTAGATTCTAGATGGTCATGTTGCTCATTGTTACGTAATTATATTAATTAAATATTTAACCAGCAAGATAATTACCTCTGTATAGAGAACAACTACAAATCTGCCATAAAAGAACAAACAACAGCAAAAAACAACCAATTTGTCAGGCTGGAAAGCTAATATGTTAAACACCACCTAAACAGCTATGTATTTCACTTGCCACGATATCTTCAGTAATTAAACATTTGAAAGATTTATACAATCGTTTATCAAATCTGGCGACATAGATTGTAAAAATGGTTTCCCTTTTGTCAACCCAAGTTCAAGAATATATAATGTAAATGTTAGATTTATGGCTGAAATATGATGTAGAATATATTTGGCAAAACACAATGTGGCTGCTTTGATACCAGCTAGATATATTTGAAACTGTATTTACTCAAGCTATTTCTTTATACTTAATTCTGCTTTAACTTTGCAAAATGTGCTAAGCATTTAGGGACCTTAACCCAGCAAATGATATAAAAAAGTCCAGCAAAGTCCCAAAAGAATATCTCAATCCATACTATGTATAGAACATTTATGCTTGTTGAGCCATCTATAACGACCAGTTGTAGAGAGAAAAATACCATAAAGGACAAATTTCACAAATCTCACAGACAAAAGAGTTAATGTAGATTGCGCTGCAAGTACACCTTCTGATCAATGCAGTCTACAGCAGTTTATAAGAGCCAAATTTCCCAGATCACAGAAACATGAAAGTTAATGTAGGTTGTGTAACAGGTACACCTTTAGGCTAATGCAGCCCGCAAATGCTTTAAAGAGATGCAGAAATCATGTTCCATATAGGCAATTAGCCAAAAATATTGAAGGTTGGATAATTTTATGCGCATATGGGAAAATGCGGTATTTAGAGAGTACTTGCACTTTTAGGGCACTTCTTCTCACTGTGCCTCCACTCTATGAAAAGGTGAACAATGGTGTAATCCACCAAAAGAACCGCGGCCTTAGACATACCGCTGAAGACTCTTCTCCAGCTGCACATCCACCAGCAGAATATGGGCAAACCGTTCCTCTCTTAGTGAACAGGAGCTAAACATCCACTGCAGTCAGGGTGTCTTGATACTACCAAACTGAACAGAAAAATGCAACTGTATTGTGGTGTCTCATAGGGCTACAACACTCAAGTCCATAGACAGCTGTTCCCGCCTTAGAACTCCAGCTCAGTTCCAGCCGCCTGCCAGTTCCTATGCCAATTGTTTTACAGCTTTTACAAGCGGTATGGGTCCCGCCCAAGCAACAGAGCTGCCTTCAACTATCCATAGGTTCCTGATTGTGCACCCTGTATCGGGTACATATGTCCTAGGAAGGGGATTCACCTTCAGCAATGGGCATGCAGCAGGGGGTAGATCATCTTGAGCTTAGTAAGCCAACACGCTGAGTCTCCTCGTGCAGCCCTTAGCTTCTCCCACCAGGACCTCTGTCCACAATCTCGTTTTAATATAATTATTCCACATATTTGCTTTGATTAACCTTTCATAGCTAAATTTCCAAACAACTAAAACAGAGTTTTTTTTAAGTTTCTGCTATTATTCGCATATTCAAGGAGTTTGCTAAATGGTGTCACATGGTCAAGAGATGAATGGGTTGCTATGCTTATTTATAAGCCTTAACTCAGTGGGGTTTCTAAAACCAGCTAGTGTGTTTATGGTTTAAGGGTTTTACTTCCTTCTACTATGGACACTTGTGTTGGTGCTGTCAGCATCCATGAAATCCTTAGTTGATATGTTTCATGTCTACTTAAAATGAGAAACAAAACTCAGCTTAATAAATTTATGATCTAGAGCATTGTGTGTATTTTGAGATTTAATGCACAGAATTCAACTTAGATGAGATAAGGTCCACTTATACTTGTTAAATATATAATTTTGAAGCTCCAGGACTTTATTTTTCTGATCTGCAACATAAGGCATTATAAAGTAATTTGGTTTCATTACTTTCTATTCTGGAATAAGTGTTAGAAAGAGAAAAACCCTCCATATGGAGTTATATTTGGAATCTCACCACTGTATCCTTTTGAAAATGACAGCAATGTCAAGCATGAAGGAACAAAATCAATACAAAATATGTAATTGGTAGTCTAAATTGCTGTTTATATTAATTTAGCATATTCCATAAATAAAAGCGAGTTTGATGATTGAACATTCATTTCAGAGGTTTTATACTGCATATTCTAGTGGGAAACCATGCATTTATCTTATTTATGCATATTGGATACAGGTTGTACAAGCTGGTATGACTGGAGTTATGCTCTTATAGAAAAAAGTAATATTATTATTCCATATTTGAAATCCTGATGTGACTTCAAAATATCATTCTACAAAATGAGTGGAAGGATACATTTCAAATGTCCACAGGCAACCAAGTATGTACTCTAAATGTTTCCAGCCTTTAAATCTTACAACTTTAGTATTCCAAAAATATATAACTAACAGATAAGAGCTAAATGGCACTACAATCCAAAAGAGTGAGAAAAACGTATAAAATAAAATTATTTCTATGAGATAAGGTGCTAATCCTCCAAAATAACAATTAAAAGAGAGAAAATATGGGGGTTCACAGCACTATTCCCTATTAATAAAACATAGCCTTTATTAATAAATTAAAATTATTAACAGAATGTAATATCACATCTAATCACCCTGCTCACATACTACCCTCCCACTGGGTAAGGTTATATAGTACTGAAAAAAGCAGCGTGAATAAGAAAATAAACAGAAAAAGTTAAAAAGGAAAGCATCACACTAATCCCAAAGAGGTCTGGCCGATATACTGGAACCTTGGCACCAGGTGAGCTAGAGGAGAGGCAAGTTAGAAAAGATAGTTCAAAAAACAAGTTTCTGCCATACACTGCCTTTTTCACTGCTAAAATCAACCAGATTGCTCTCCTAATCTGCTTTAATTAATGATGGCTAACAAAACACTAATCCAATTTTGAGACACAAACACTATTTTAAGTGTATTATATGCAACACGCCTATTCATTGGTTAAGCCTTAAAACGGGGTGTTCCAATCTAGATCCATATCCAATCAGATTTCATTACAATAATAGGAGTTTTAGCTCTGTTATGATCCAATAAAAAGTGTGTGCCTTCCAGACACACCTTGACCACGGAAATGAAGCACCATCACAGTTATGCGGTTTAAAAAAAGCTTGCCTTTATTTCTTGAACAGCAGTTTAGATGTTAACATATTCAGCTTGAGTTGGAAAGTTATGGGACATTCCCAGTGACCCACTGACGCGTTTCGGCTCGCTGGCCGTAATCGTAGTGTGGTCTGATAGCCTCTTTCAGCTTTTTTTTAAATCTATAGGACTTCACCTATTGGTTAAAACCAAAAACTGGGAATTAACCCATTGCTTCCCAAAATACTTGTGCAGAAATACTATCCTACTCATGCTTTCTATAGACAGATAATTCATTTATATCTAACCAATATTTCTATAGCATGATTTCCTAATTAAACAGTAAATAGTAACAATAATGGTTACATTTTGAGACATATTTAATATGGATATTTATCAATTCCTTCCTCATCCAATGTTTTATTGTTACCATATGCCCTATCTATATAACAATACACAGTGCAAATGACAAATAACCCCTTGTTTGCTTCTATTATTTACACTTTTCTTCCTCTATCCAATTGTACCAAACTAGCTTATGTACTGTTACTATAAGTCAAAGACCTATATTCACATATTTTGTGTTGCAATTTTATTGACATTAGACAATCTATATCATATTAATTATTTCTTTGATACACTGACTATTGCCAGAAATTTATCAGATCATATTCTGAATTTAATCCTTGTGGCAATCTGGTCTTTAGTCTGTGTATCCAGAATATTTCTCTCTTGACTAAAACTGACTCCCTATCCCCTCCTCTAGAGCCCATTTGTACATTGTCTATTATTGTCCATCTTAGAGTTTTACTACTTTTGTTATGATGATTTTTAAAATGAAGCACCAGTGGTGTAGTTAATTTACCTAATTTAATATTAGATAGATGTTCTCTAATCCTGTATCTTACTCCTCTTGTAGTGAGTCCAGTGTATTGTACCTCACATTCTGTACAGGTTAAGAGATAAATAGAATATGTGGCTCTACAATTAGTACATCCTTTGAATTCAAAGGTCTCTCCTGTTACACAGCTATTGAACTCCTGTCTTGGATCTAATTTTTCACAGGCCTTGCAATGTAAATTGCTACAACTAAAAACTCCTCTATGCTCTAACCATGAGCTTCTTCTTGGAGTCTCAGGTTTCAATTGTGTAGGTGCAATCCTGTTTCCAATAGACAATCCCCATTTAAATGCAAATCTGCACATTCTTGGATTTATTTCTTCTAACCCATCATCGGCTTTTAACATAGATAGATTCTTTTTAATAATTTTGCAAATTTCCTCATATTGGTTACTATATTGGGTGACAAAAGTCACCATTTTCTCTTCTTTTATGTGTTGCTTCCTTAACGTCTCCCTATAGTTCATGAATAATGACCTATCCTGACCGTCTATATCCTTTCTTACCAGGTCAATATCTTTTTATGGGTATCCTCTTTCTCTCAATCTTTTATTGAGTTCATCTGCTTGTATCTGATACACTTTTTTATCAGTACAATTTCTTTTGAGCCTTATATATTGACCACTTATAACAGATTTAAAGAACCTCTGGGGGTGATTGCTACGGGCATGAAAAATGGTATTGCCCGATATGGGCTTTCTATACAGCTCTACCTCAATTTTACTCTGTTCCCCTCCTTTTAGATTGACATCTAAATAATTTATACTATTTTTGTTCATTTCACAAGTAAATTTTATTCCCATTCGTATTTAGCTTTGCCACAAACTCCTCCGCCTCCTTAGAGCTACCACTCCATATAAATATCAAATCATCTATATATCGTTTATAATAAACAATGTGGTCCCGCCAGCAGGGGGGTGTCAATCAACCCAAAGCAGTCGGACAGGGTTATGGAGCAGCGGTCTTTGTGAAGACTCGCAAGAAACACGGGCCGTCAAGCTCCTTTCGGAGCTTGATAGTTAGGCCCCTTTGTCTCTCATAGTTGAGGTATACCTATGATGAAAATTACAGACCTCTCTCATCTTCTTAAGTGGGAGAACTTGCACAATTGGTGGCTGACTAAATACTTTTTTGCCCCACTGTATATATATATATATATATATATATATATATATATATATATATATATATATATATATATATATATATATATATATATATATATATATATATATAGGGAATGCAGAATTATTAGGCAAATTAGTATTTTGACCACATCATCCTCTTTATGCATGTTGTCATACTCCAAGCTGTATAGGCTCGAAAGCCTACTACCAATTAAGCATATTAGGTGATGTGCATCTCTGTAATGAGAAGGGGTGTGGTCTAATGACATCAACACCCTATATCAGGTGTGCATAATTATTAGGCAACTTCCTTTCCTTTGGCAAAATGGGTCAAAAGAAGGACTTGACAGGCTCAGAAAAGTCAAAAATAGTGAGATATCTTGCAGAGGGATGCAGCACTCTTAAAATTGCAAAGCTTCTGAAGCGTGATCATTGAACAATCAAGCGTTTCATTCAAAATAGTCAACAGGGTCGCAAGAAGCGTGTGGAAAAACCAAGGCGCAAAATAACTGCCCATGAACTGAGAAAAGTCAAGCGTGCAGCTGCCAAGATGCCACTTGCCACCAGTTTGGCCATATTTCAGAGCTGCAACATCACTGGAGTGCCCAAAAGCACAAGGTGTGCAATACTCAGAGACATGGCCAAGGTAAGAATGGCTGAAAGACGACCACCACTGAACAAGACACACAAGCTGAAACGTCAAGACTGGGCCAAGAAATATCTCAAGACTGATTTTTCTAAGGTTTTATGGACTGATGAAATGAGTGAGTCTTGATGGGCCAAATGGATGGGCCCGTGGCTGGATTGGTAAAGGGCAGAGAGCTCCAGTCCGACTCAGACGCCAGCAAGGTGGAGGTGGAGTACTGGTTTGGGCTGGTATCATCAAAGATGAGCTTGTGGGGCCTTTTCAGGTTGAGAATGGAGTCAAGCTCAACTCCCAGTCCTACTGCCAGTTTCTGGAAGACACCTTCTTCAAGCAGTGGTACAGGAAGAAGTCTGCATCCTTCAAGAAAAACATGATTTTCATGCAGGACAATGCACCATCACACGCGTCCAAGTACTCCACAGCCTGGCTGGCAAGAAAGGGTATAAAAGAAGAAAATCTAATGACATGGCCTCCTTGTTCACCTGATCTGAACCCCATTGAGAACCTGGGGTCCATCATCAAATGTGAGATTTACAAGGAGGGAAAACAGTACACCTCTCTGAACAGTGTCTGGGAGGCTGTGGTTGCTGCTGCACGCAATGCTGATGGTGAACAGATCAAAACACTGACAGAATCCATGGATGGCAGGCTTTTGAGTGTCCTTGCAAAGAAAGGTGGCTATATTGGTCACTGATTTGTTTTTGTTTTGTTTTTGAATGTCAGAAATGTATATTTGTGAATGTTGAGATGTTATATTGGTTTCACTGGTACAAATAAATAATTGAAATGGGTATATATTTGTTTTTTGTTAAGTTGCCTAATAATTATGCACAGTAATAGTCACCTGCACACACAGATATCCCCCTAAAATAGCTAAAACTAAAAAACAAACTAAAAACTACTTCCAAAAATATACAGCTTTGATATTAATGAGTTTTTTGGGTTCATTGAGAACATGGTTGTTGTTCAATAATAAAATTAATCCTCAAAAATACAACTTGCCTAATAATTCTGCACTCCCTGTATATATATATATATATATATATATATATATATATATATATATATATATATATATATATATATATATATATATATATATATATGTGTGTGTGTGTATATATATATATATATATATATATATATATATCATTCGTGACAAACGGCACTAATCCGGTCTGTATACCATTGAGAAAGGCTCACGATAGAGCCGAAACGTCTGGTTTCTCTTTTTTCTGAATAAATCGGAGTTTGAAAAATTTCCTGTGTGCCGGCTGTTCTTGGATCACATTCAACAACGGAGGCCGTCCGTTGGATCCAGTTCTCCTTTACTATATATATATATATATGATCATTAACATGATGTCAGGGAGATATGATCATATATATATATATATATATATATATATATATATATATATATATATACAGTATATATATATATATATATATATATATATATATATATATATATATACACATATATACATATATATACTGTATATCATATGGGTAAAGTTTGCATCTTACTAACAATGAATAGAAAGACTCTTTATTTGTCTCTTGCTCTATATACATGCATGCTAAGTCTGTGGATGTCATTATGACATGCTGATGGGGGCATGCATTTGATGTGCTCCGTGATTGGAAGATATAGAGGTGTGTCAGGAAAGTATACACTTTTTATTGGATCATCACAGAGCTAATACTCCTATTAATAATTAGTGATGTCGGGAATTGTTTGCTGGCGAATATGCAATGTTCGATCCGCCCCCTATTCGTCATCATTGAGTAAACTTTGACCCTGTATCGCACAGTCTGCAAACACATTCCAGCCAATCAGCAGCAGACCCTCCCACCCAGTCCCTCCCAGCTCCTGGACAGCAGCCATTTTAGATTCATTCGGAAGCTGCGTTCTTAGTGAGAGGAGGGACAGTGTAGCTGCTGCTGATTTAATAGGGAAATTGATAGCTAGGCTAGTGTATTCAGTGTCCACTACAGTCCTGAAGGACTCATCTGATCTCTGCTGTAAGGACAGCACCCCAAAAAGACCTTTTTAGGGCTAGAACATCATTCTGTCTTTTTGTTTTTTTTCCTGCCTGCCTAGCCACTTGCACAGTGCCACCACTCATATCTGGGGTAACAGTAGTGTAAATTTAAAAAAAACAAAAACTTTTTTGACTGTGAAACATCAGTCTGCTAGTGTAACCTAATTGCAGTTGCCTGCCTGCCAGCATGTGGCCAGCATGTGTGCCAGGCCCACTTGCTGAATGCCACCACTCATATCTGGTGTAACAGTAGTGTAAATTTAAAAAAAAAAAAACTTTTTTGACTTTGAAACATCAGTCTGCTAGTGTAATCTAATTGCAGTTGCCTGCCTGCCAGCATATGTGCCAGGCCCACTTGCCCAGTGCCACCACTCATATCTGGTGTAACAGAAGGGTAAATTTAAAAAAAAAAAAAATTTGACTGTGAAACATCAGTCTGCTTGTGTAATCTAATTGCAGTTGCCTGCCTGCCAGCATGTGTGCCAGACCCACTTGCCCAGTGCCACCACTCATATCTGGTGTAACAGTAGTGTAAATTAAAAAAAAAAAAACTTTTTTGACTGTGAAACATCAGTCTGCTAGTGTAATCTAATTGCAGTTGCCTGCCTGCTAGCGTGTGTGCCAGGCCCACTTGCCCAGTGCCACCACTCATATCTGGTGTAACAGTAGTGTAAATTAAAAAAAAAAACTTTTTTGACTGTGAAACATCAGTCTGCTTGTGTAATCTAATTGCAGTTACCTGCCTGCCAGCGTGTGTGCCAGGCCCACTTGCCCAGTGCCACCACTCTTATCTGGTGTAACAGTAGTGTAAATTTAAAAAAAAAAACTTTTTTGACTGTGAAACATCAGTCTGCTAGTGTAATCTAATTGCAGTTGCCTGCCCGCCAGCATGTGTGCCAGGCTCACAGCATATACTGCGCCCACTTGCCCAGTGCCACCACTCATATCTGGTGTAACAGTAGTGTAAATTTAAATAAAGAAACATTTTTTGACTGTGAAACATCAGTCTGCTTGTGTAATCTAATTGCAGTTGCCTGCCTTCCAGCATGTGTGCCAGGCTCACAGCGTATACTGTGCCCACTTTCCCAGTGCCACCACTCATATCTGGTGTAACAGTGGTGTAAATTTTTTTTAAAAAAAACTTTTTGACTGTGAAACATCAGTCTGCTTGTGTAATCTAATTGCAGTTGCCTGCCTGCCAGCATGAGTGCCAGGCCCACTTGCCCAGTGCCACCACTCATATCTGGTGTAACAGTAGTGTAAATTTAAAAAAAAAAACATTTTTTGACTGTGAAACATAAGTCTGCTAGTGTAATCTAATTGCAGTTGCCTGCTTGCCAGCGTGTGTGACAGGCCCACTTGCCCAGTGCCACCACTCATATCTGGTGTAACAGTAGTTTAAATTTTTAAAAAAACAACTTTTTTGACTGTGAAACATCAGTCTGCTTGTGTAATCTAAATGCAGTTGCCTGCCTGCCAGTGTGTGTGCCAGGCTCACAGCGTATACTGTGCCGACTTGCCCAGTGCCACCACTCATATCTGGTGTAACAGTAGTGTAAATTTAAAAAAACAAAAAAACTTTTTTGACTGTGAAACATCAGTCTGCTTGTGTAATCTAATTGCAGTTGCCTGCCTGCCAGCGTGTGTGCCAGGCCCACTTGCCCAGTGCCATCACTCATATCTGGTGTAACAGTAGTGTAAATAAAAAAAAAAAAAACTTTTTGGACTGTGAAACATCAGTCTGCTTTTTTGTGTCAGGCTCAAAGTGTATACTGTGCCCACTTGCCCAGTGCCACCATTCATTTCTTGTTTAATAGTAGTGTATGTGTACATTTAAAAAAAAAAAAAAAAACTTTTTGGACTGTGAAAAATCAGTCTGCTTTTTATTGTCAGGCTCCCAGCGTATACTGTGCCCACTTGCCCAGTGCCACCACTCATATCTTGTTTAATAGTAGTGTAAGTGTACATTTAAAAAAAACAAAAAACTTTTTGGACTGTGAAACATCAGTCTGCTTTTTTGTGTCAGGCTCACAGCGTATGCTGTGCCCACTTGCCCAGTGGCACCACTCATATCTTGTTTAATAGTAGTGTAAGTGTACATTTAAAACAAAAAAATCTTTTTGGACTGTGAAACATCAGTCTGCTTTTTTGTGTCAGGCTCACAGCGTATACTGTGCCCACTTGCCCAGTGGCACCACTGATATTTTGTTTAATAGTAGTGTAAGTGTACATTTAAAAAAAAAATGACAGGCAGAGGTAGGCCACCCCGCAGGTGCTGTCGTGGTTGTGGTGCTGTGATTCCCTTTGGCCCTAGAATAATTCCCAGTGTTCAGAGACCACGTACCATGAACTCGAAAAGTTCTGAGGACATAGATGACTTTTTAACACAGGACACCCAATCTTCTATAGCTTCCGCTCCGAACCTTGACGCACCATCCTCCTCCAGCTTATCTTCGGGCACCTCTCAAGTTACCACTCGCCCGCCTGCCGCCACCGTCAACACTAGCACCACAGCCGCTTCACTTGATTTGTCAGAGGAGTTATTTACACATCAGTTGGAAGAAATGAGTGATGCGCAACCATCATTGACAGAGGATGTAGATAACAGTGATATGTCTCAGTCAGGCAGCATTACAGACATGGACGTACGGTGTGATGATGATGATGATGTTGTACCCGCTGCTGCTTCCTTTGTTGATTTGTCAGATACAAGTGAAGCGGTTGATGATGACGATGCGTCCGTGGATGTCACGTGGGTGCCCGCTAGAAGAGAAGAAGAACAGGGGAAAAGTTCAGATGGGGAGACAGAGAGGAGGAGGAGAAGACGAGTTGGAAGCAGGGGGAGGTCGTTGCAAGAAACTAGTGGCACAGTCAGACAGCATGCATCGGCACCCGGGGTCAGCCAGACAGCACGCCAATCAACGCATGCTGTTGCCACCACCAGAATGCCATCATCGCAGAGCTCAGCAGTGTGGCATTTTTTTTGTGTGTCTGCCTCTGACAACAGAGATGCCATTTGCAACCTGTGCCAAAAGAAACTGAGTCATGGGAAGTCCAACACCCACCTAGGTACAACTGCTTTGCAAAGGCACATGATCGCACATCACAAATGCCTATGGGATCAACACATGAGTACAAGCAGCACACAAACTCAAAGCCGCCATCCTCCTCCTGGTCCAGCATCTTCAGCCACATCAACCACTGCTGTCCGCCTTGCCCCCTCTCAACCATCCGCCACTCCGTCTCTATTCCGGAGCAGTTCCTGCTCATCTGCCCACAGTCAGGTGTCTGTCAAGGACATGTTTGAGCGTAAGAAGCCAATGTCAAAAAGTCACCCCCTTGCCCGGCGTCTGACAGCTGGCTTGTCTGAACTCTTAGCCTGCCAGCTTTTTTTTTGAAAATACATTTTTTATTGAGGGAAAAAATTTCAAATCGACAAACAGTTTGCTCAATCAAACTCTTGGCATACAATAAATGCATATTGAAATATCGTAGACAAGTAAACATAAGATCATATTCAGGGATAGATCACATATCACATCAGTTACATAGCATTCCCAAGTTGGGACATAGTTCAAATGAACAGGGATTAGGGAGCAAACCTAAAGCACCCTCTTTTTCCCCCCAAAGCAGCTGAGGCCACTTTTGGACCCCAATAGATTCAGTTTACTATTTTGAGGGCTCTTGGGTAGTGCAGGCCCAGTTAATGCCTACACTCTATAAGCTCCTTCATATGTCACTAGGACCGTGGGTAGGTCCGGGAAACTAGTAATAAATTGAAGGAGGTGTTGGACTCAAACATAGCAATATTAGATATATATACACTAGACATTATAACTGAAAAACAAAGCTGCAGACACTGCTTCACCATTAAACCTGAAAATTAGTAGGTAAAGGGATACAACCAACCGCAGAGGGGTCCAGCTAATTCTTGTGAAAAGCGTAAAAACATTTATAATAATTTCCTTAGACCCTCTACCATTGAGGCACCCTCTTAATTGAGCAATCATATACATTAAACACATGCATGAGCTAGTATCTATACCAACATTTTAGGGATATACAGGTTCCTAACCTTGGAACACAGAACAATGATTATAATACTTCTTTAAATTGTGAGATCCGGAGAACCATTCTTATCATGAATACAGGCATAAATCCTAACATGGGCTTCACGGACAGGACAGAGACTGCCTAACTCTGTCAAATAGAGAGTGTGGAGGATAAACTATGTATCCCTTACCACACAGTGGAGAGGAGCAAAAGGGGGGGGGGAGGTGGCTTCAGGGCTGGTGATGGAGTCCTCTATTTGGAGTGAGCCCTATAGCCTAGCTTATATGTAATGCTAGTGCTTTCCTCAGCACTTCATATAGTTTCAGGAGGGGACTATCAAAATTCTAAATTTTAAGGGAGCTGGCTGAAAACAGGTGTATGTGAAGAAGAGCCCCAAGAAACATATAATAAGGGCTGTAGAAATGCGAGCTACAGTGAGTGTCTGTTTACAGAATAAAATTGAGCAGTTCATAAACACTATGATCCCAACCAGCAAGGGCCCCACATAAAGTACTCATATATCAGCTTGGCAGGACCCTGAAGTTATAGCTTATAGGTTTCACCCACAAATCATTTAAGTCAGACATTAATATATTGTCAGGGCATAGCATAAAAGAGGTGAAATACTCAGGACATCACTTCATGACACAGGTTCAGACACTAACCAGTAAGCATGCATACAAACATCGATGAATATGTGAAAAAGACAAAAAACAAAAAAAAAACAAATAGCTTCCTATATGAAATGAGATAATAAAGGGCAGCAATAATCAGTAGTGCGTCATACATAATAGCAACATGAATAGATAACTAAACACGTGAAAAACCTCTTTAGTTCTATATGTATTAATATGTATCAGAAACATGGGGAGGGTTCAGACATAAAATCCACACTTTATCAGATATTGGCCATCATGCATGTAGATTATTCAATGTCAGCTGCTATAAAGTTATTTGATGGGTACTGATTACGGAGCGTATGTGGCAGGCAAAATAATTTTGTGACCTTGAGCGCCCAGAAACCATTGCCACCAGAGTATCATCACCCCACTCCGGTTCTCATGCTGGTATTAGAGAACACAATCTCTAAGCCGTACTCCTCAATATCCCAATCTATGAAGATCTCTGGGGGGATGCAGTAACAGGCGGCTGTCAACAATCTGCCTACAGTAGCAGGGCCATACTCAAGGGAGTCTGACATCCGCCCAACCGCAATCGGCCCAGTGGCAGCATTCGACATTCCCTCCCAGGGGCAGATGTCAGCATTTCTCACCCCTTCACAGCTGCCGGTGGGGAGCTCCCCCGATATACAGGCATCATTCCCAGGGGTCGGTAAGTTGTTGCTCAGCAGGGCCAATGATCCACAAGCTTCACCGGAGCCTCCCATATTGCCGTTCTCTACTTGCTGCATCACAAGGAGAACGGGTGCAGTGTAAAAGTCCTTAGAATTCTGTTGTACTGCTCCGGGCCTCGGACCAGCATCTATCCCTCTCACTCCTTCGACCAGAGTATGCCTCTCTTTTGTGCGTCCAGCTTCAATCCTGGACAATAGACCGTCCAGTCTATCAAGGATCCGCTGCTCATATGCAGCAAATAGGGTTAGTACTGTGGCACAGAAATCTCCCTCCATAGTTGGAAGAAATGGCGGTCTGCTGAATTTCTGCAGTTAATAATACCCTGATATAGGCGCTTTGTTCGTTTCAATCATGTATATTACATGAACCTCTGATATGCCCAATTATAGTTTGAGATAAAAATGTTATTTTTTTTTAGGGGAAAATTGAAGAAATGCTATATAAAATAAAATAAAGTCAGGAGCCTCCCAAGTGTATGTCTTGTTGCTTTGGCTGCTGGCTCCGCAGCCTGCCAGCTTTTACCATACAAGCTGGTGGAGTCTGAGGCGTTCAAAAAATTTGTAGCTATTGGGACACCGCAGTGGAAGGTACCCGGACGAAATTTCTTTGCACAAAAGGCAATCCCCAACATGTGCTCGATTGTGCGAAAGTATGTAATGGCATGTCTGGCACACAGTGTTGGGGCAAGGGTCCATCTGACCACTTATAGCTGGTCTGCAAAGCATGGTCAGGGCAGGTATATCACCTAAACTGCGCATTGGGTAAACCTGCTGATGGCTGCCAAGCATGGAATGCGTGGCTCTGCAGAGGAGTTGGTGACACCGCCATGACTTGCAGGCAGGCCTGCTGCCACCTCCTCTACTCCTCCTACTCCATCCTCTTCCATAACCTCCTTGGCTGAGTCCTCTTCTGCTGCTGCGTCTTGCTCCACATCAACGGCACCCCCCCAGCTTCCCAGGTACTATTCCACATCCCGGATACGGCAGTGTCACACCATCTTGGGGTTGACTTGCCTGAAAGCAGAGAGTCACACCGGACCAGCACTCCTGTCCGCCCTAAACGCACAGGTGGATCAGTGGCTGACTCTGCACCAACTGGAGATCGGCAAAGTGGTTTCTGACAATGGAAGAAATTTGGTGGCGGCATTGAATTTGGTCAAGTTGACACATGTGCCGTGCATGGAACATGTGTGTAATCTGATCGTACAATGCTTTGTGTATAAGTACCCAGGCTTACAGGACGTCCTGATAGTGGACGTAACAGGGATTAAACTGATAAGAATAGTACTACTTAACATACCACTCATATCTGGTAGCACAGTAGATTGCACGCGCAGTGCCCCAAATTTGAAGTAGGAGGACCGACCAAGCATCTTTTTCCATCTCCCGGTTCCTAAAATCCATGCCATATACACGTCCCCTGATAGGGGACGTAACAGGGATTAAACTGATAAGAATAGTACTACTTAACACACCACTCATATCTGGTGGCACAGTAGATTGCATGCGCAGTGCCCCAAATTTGAAGTAGGAGGACCGACCAAGCATCTTTTTCCATCTCCCGGTTCCTAAAATCCATGCCATATACACGTCCCCTGATAGGGGATGTAACAGGGATTAAACTGATAAGAATAGTACTACTTAACACACATTATAATAATGCAGAGAGAGGCAATGCAGAGAGAGGAGTCTGAAGAAGAGGAGTCAGAGGAGGAAGGTGGCTTTGAGGAGGTGAAAGACCAAACACAGCAGGCGTCCCAGGGGGCTTGTTGTCACCTTTCGGGGACCCTTGGTGTTGTACGTGGCTGGGTGGAAGAAGAGACCTTCATTAACATCAGTGAGGACAAGGAATGGGACATGGCTAGCTTGGTATCCAACCTTGTGCAAATTGGGAGTTTGCGGTTGTGCAAATGGACTGTTTGCGGTTGTTTGCGTTGCGTTAAACGGGGAGTTTGGTCTGTCACTGTGAAGCGGGCATAACCCTTACACTACCTGATCGATACAACATCATACCTGATGTTTTAAAGCACTTTATTCCAAACAATTTAGGAATGTTAGGTGATTTATGCCCTTTATGGATTAAAACCAGACTCTGCATCAACTATGTAATTTTCCGTGGGAGTTTTGCAATGGATGCCACTCCGGCATGCCACAGTCCACGTGTTAGTACCCTTGAAACAACTTTTCCATCACTATTGTGGCCATAAAGAGTCCCTGTGGGTTTTAAAATTCGCCTGCCTATTGAAGTCAATGGCGGTTCGTCCGTTTGCGAACATTTGCGGAAGTTCGGGTTTGCCGTTCGCGAATGGAAAATTTTAAGTTTGCGACATCACTATTATTAATAGAAGATCTGATTGGATATGGATCTAGATTGGCACACCCCATTTTAGGGCTTAAACCAATGAATAGGCTAGTTGCATATAATACACTCCAGATAGTGTTGGGTCTCGAAAATGGATTGGTATTTTGTTAGTCATCATATCCTATTTAAAGGGACAGTAAACCTTAAAAATAATGCGGTCGGGCCAGGCTGTGACTATACAGCTGGCCCGATGCGCTCAGTAGAAACAACAGACCCGCTCAGCAGAGTACAGAGAGCGGGTCTGTAAAACAGCGGTATTTTTACAAAATAAAAAGGGAATATTATGATTTACAAAGTTTGGCTAATATAATGTTATATAATTCTGCACTATGTGCAGAATTATATAACATTATTTTTAAGGTTTACTGACCCTTTAAAGCAGATTAGGAGAGCAATGTGGTTGATTTTAACATTGAAAAAGGCTGTGTATGGCTAAAACTTTTTTGCTGCACTATCTTTTCTAACTTGCCACTCTACTATCCCACCTGATGCCGAGGTTCCAGTATATAGGCCAGGACTCTTTGAGATTAGTGTGATGCTTTCTTTTTAAATTTTTCTGTTTATTTTCTTATTCATTCTGCTTTTTTCAGTAATATAATAACCTTACCCAGTGGGAGGGTGGTATGTGAACAGGGGGATTAGATATTAGTAGGGAATAGTGATGTAAGCTCCCATACTTTCTCATATATACATATATTTACCATGTTTGGCCTCTACGATAAAAGTATGATTTAAAGTAATTTATACAATAATCAGAAAGATAGGGGAAGACATAAAAATAGTAACAAAATTACTTTTATTTGCCCTTTCAATACTCTTTGTAAAGATACTCAAAGAATGCTAATTAGAAAATGGCATATATTACAAGATACATACCCTAATATCAAGGAATTTTATGAGATTCCAAGGGCTGCTTATTGTAGAGGCCAAACCTATGTTAAAAGACTTGTAAGAGCTGTACCCCCCAAACCCCCCTCCTAAGGGTTATGACACCTTTGTTTGAGAAACCTAAAGATGGCACATACCCTTGTTTGGGGTGTGCATATTGCCACAGTGTGATAAAAGGAAATTAAATCTCTCACCCATATACTGGTTGAAAATACAAGATTAGAGGTTTCTATACTTGTAATTCATCATATATGGTATATGCCCTTAAATGCTTATGTGGTCTGTTATACATTGGGGACATGACCCAGACGGTAAAGGACAATATAGGTCAACACAAGTCAAACATTAGAAACCCTGATCTAGATCACTTTCCTGTAACAAATCATTTTCTGATAATGGGTCATCAGGTCGACCAATTTAGATATATGGTTTTAGATAAAGCCAATAAAAAAATCTAGGGGAGGAGATATGCAGAGGGATTTACTTTGTAAAAAAACAATGTGGATTTGAAGGTTATATAATATATACCCCAAAGGGATGAATAAGGAATTTGATTTAAATCCCTTATTTAGGACAATTATCTAGGTGGGATATACTAAAGGGTTAAATCAGATTAGAGTTGTGTATGATGCTTATATGTGACCACCCACAAGCAGATTGCTGATTAGTTCATGCTTTAATTGGAAATGGTATATATGTGATTTGTACAATGTGTTTTTAGCTTGAGAAAGGGGCAGGAGCTTTGAGAGTGCAGCTTCATTGTACTTTTTGTGGAGGGATATATTGCTCTTGAATAGTTAATATACTGGAAACTGTTTTTAATTAATAAGTCAAAACTGGTTTAAATTGTCAAGCTTTGAAAGCAGGTTTTGAGCGCTCTGCAAGTTCAAGCAGCAATCTTGCTTTCTAATCCATTCGCCACCTGACTCTTTGCCCGGGATGTTTGATAAGCCATGATCATACACTATTGGTTATGAGAGAACAGGGGCAGGGGGGCAGAATTAAACACTTGTACAATTATAAATTCCACATGGTTAGCACTACCTTGGCAACAAACAGAATATTTAATTAAGCCTTATGTATTTTATTTATCTATAGCAGTGACTATTATTGTGATTAATAACATGTTAATTAACAACTGGCAAAATAATTAGATCAATATATATATATATATATATATTGTATATACATATACATGTACATACATATATAGAATAAATGGCAATGCATTTATGCAACCCAATAATTATTAATTTGAAAAATAAATATATATTAAACAAACAATAATATTTTATATTGCATTTTTTTTGCCAATTGTTATATTCTGAACAAATCCCACAAGTAGAATAACAATTCAGAGACCTGGAATATTCCAATGGAGCCAGATGAGACATTATCTTTATCATATAATCTGCCTAAGTTAGAGCAGTTCTCCCAACAATAGAGCAAGCATCTGCAGATCAACTCAAGTACAGCTGATCTGTAGCAACAACACCATCGTTTGTGGAGTGTAAGCTGCATAGAGCATCTGGGTTTTCCGTGGCAGCCAATAACTCTTTATAAAGGAAATTGTACACAAAATTAATATTTATCACATGGACATTTGCCATCTGACTACAAGTCTGAATGAAAATTAAAAAAAAATAATAATAACTGCAATAGACAGTAGGAGTTAAAATAGGAGTTAAAATACAAATACAAGTATTTTGTTTCCCAAATAAAAGAAAACCAGTAAATTTACAGCAACATTTGAAGCTGATGTTTACTATATAAAAATGCATATGATTTTTTTGTTACTCATTGTATAGCAATAAAATGAATACCCAGTACAGGTCATTCAATGTCTAATAAAATCACATCAACATCTTATGTTATTCCAAATATTAGCTCCTTCTGAAACAGCTCACTTCTATGAGGTTCGCGGAAAAACTCAGGTCCAGTCTATGGGATCGATTTATCATTGGTCTGTCCGACAGATCCGCTCAGTGGCTCATGTTCGGCAGACATCGATGAATTCCGACAGCATACACTCTCTGCATTTATCACCGTGCAAGCAGCTCTTGTGAACTGTTTGTGCAATGCCACCCCCTGCAGATTCGCAGGCAATTGGCTGCTAGCAGGGTGTGTCAATCTGCCTGATCATATAGGATTGGGCGAATTGATGTCCGCAGCGGTCTTAAGGCGGCTGCTTCATAACTGCTGTTTCCAGTGAACCTGAAGGCTGGTGCGGAAACAGAGGCATCAAGCTCCATTCGGAGCTTAATAATTCAGCACCTATCTGTCTATCTGACATAACTTGCTCAAACCTAACATATAATTCACCACTTCTAATAATAATAATATAATATGAGTGATGGTTAGCACTCCATGCAATTTTCTATGAAATTATAGGGCATGCTAAAAAAAAATTCAGACTCACTGTAACATTCTCTGTTAAACCCTTTTTTTACTATTCCCTTGTAATACTAGATTATGCGCTATTCTCTGATCTATTAGTAGTTCTGCACTTATAATCTAGGCCTTAGTGTGCTTCAGCCTTTTCATAAACATATTAAAAGACAATCTGACACAAATAATATTTTCACATATCAGAAAAGGGAAATCTTGGTTGTTAAAGTGCATTGTAAGAAAATCCTAGGAAAATATCTCATCAGAAAGGGAAAAATGATGATTAATTATTATCTTATTTTCAACTTGTGATCAATGGATGGTGAAAACTTTTTAAACAGAAAAATCTACACAAATCTAGGGAAGACACTAAGATGTAAATTACTTTTTTATTGCAAAGATGATTGCAAAATGCGGTCTGCCTAAGCTCGGAGCACTTTCTTATTATGATTGTAGTTATTTTGTTTATGCGTTTTACTATGTTACAAACGTTATGCTAACAAAGCTCAGCAAAAGTATAAAATAAAGGTGCCTGTAATTGCCTGCATGTTTGATAAAATGCTTTGATGTAATAAATTTAATTATGTCTCTATTACTTTCTGTAGAGTGTTAAGATGAAATGAAAAAATACCTACTGTATATTTTTTTTATCCAGAATCTTATCAAAACAACCTAAAAATCTCAAATTAAATGGTTACCTACTCTATAAATATTTGATATAACAAACCAAACAGTGCTGAAATGTTATATATGAATTTTCAAATGAGTAAATACAAATATAATTTACACATTTTTATATAATTTCTAGTTAAAAAATAAAATATAATTAACAACAATATTTTCTTGACATCATTATGACATAGTTGAAGGGATACTAAACCCAATTTCTCTTGCAAGGTGTATCCAGTCCACGGATACATCCTTACTTGTGGGATATTCTCATACCCTACAGGAAGTGGCAAAGAGAGCACACAGCAGAGCTGTCCATATAGCTCCCCCTCTAGCTCCGCCCCCCAGTCATTCCCTTTGCCGCTCTAGCAGTAGGGCATCTCCACGGGAGGGTAAAGTGAATGTGGTGTTAGATTTGTAGTTTTATATCTTCAATCAAAAGTTTGTTATTTTTAAATGGTACCGGTTTGTACTATTTACTCTCTGGCAGAAAAGTGATGAAGATTTCTGCTGAGAGGAAAACGATTTTAGCATGTTGTAACTAAAATCCACAGCTGTTCCCACACAGGACTGAGGAGTTGGGGGGAACAGTTGGGGGGAACAGTTTACAGGCTTAACTGCATTGAGGTATGTTTCAGTCATCTTTTTTCTAGTCAAGTCACGATAATGCTAGAAGACTGACAAGAATCCCCATGAGGGAAGGGTAAGCCATATTCTGAGACTTAGTATAGAATAAGGGCTTATTTAACAGGGCTCAATAGGCTGCTGGACACTGTGAAAGGGCAATCGATTATTTTATTCAGTAAATATTCATTGGTAGACACTTTTAAACATCTTTTGGTGTGTTTATTATGGGTTTTTTTATCCACATGGCATAAATTTAGTCACCTAAATGTGATTTTGAAGGCCTCACAACTCTGGAGTGGAGTGGGAGGGGCCCTAATTTTGCGCCTCTGTTGCGCAGTTCATTTCTCCAGACAGTTCATGCTGCTTCACGTGGAAGGTCCAGACTGCTTGAGGGACTCTCAGAAGCTGTTTTTCCTCTAAACTAATCCATAAGGGAAGGTAGGGCCACAGCAGACTGCTGTGGCAAGGTGCTGTAGTTTTGTAACCGGTTGTGGGCTTTAGGCTGCTCCGGTTTGGTCATTAAGGGGTTAATCAGGCTGAAACTTTGTGTGCAATCATATCGAAGCATTAGGCACATACTGTGAAAATTTCAAAAGATTTGGTGCATTTTTCACTGCTTTGTAAAATTGTGTGCGCTTTTTATTTCTTAAAGGCACAGTACCGTTTATTTCAAATTGTGTTTTTTATTTGATTAAAGTGTTTTCCAAGCCTGCTTGCATATAATACTAATCTTTTTAACATGTCTGACACTAAGGAAAAGCCTTGCTCTATGTGTTCAGTAGCCATGGTGGAACCCCCACTTAAAATGTGTCCCAAGTGCACTAATGTGTCTATACAATTTAAAGATCATATTGTGTCACTTAAAAATGTAGCCCAAGATGATTCTATGATGGAAGGTAATGAAGATAGTCCACCTTCCTCTCCCTAAGTGTCACTGCCAATTACGCCCGCGCAAGCAATACCTAGTACCTCTAGTGCATTGGCTCCTATTACATTGCAGCAACTAGCGACAGTTATGGATAATTCCCTTGTGGCCTTTCTATCCAAACTGCCAGTTTTTCCTACAAAGTGAGATAGCTCTGTTTTAAGAACAGATTATGAGCAGTCGGAAGCTTTGGGAGGTTTATCTGACGTACCCTCACAACACTCTGAAGTAGGGGCGAGGGATGTGATGTCTGAGGGAGAAATTTCTGACTCAGGAAAGGTTTCTCAATGGGCAGATTCAGATTTATTAGCTTTTAAATTTAAGTTGGAACACCTCCGCGTATTGCTTAGGGAGGTTCTATCCACTCTGGATGATTGTGACCCTATGGTGGTTCCAGAGAAATTGTGTAAAATGGACAAATACCTAGAGGTCCCTGTATACACTGATGCGTTTCCAATCCGTAAAAGGGTTGCTGATATTGTTACCAGGGAGTGGGAAAGACCAGGTGTCCCTTTTGTTCCCCCTCCTATTTTCAAGAAAATGTTCCCCATTACTGACCCCAGGCGGGACTCTTGGCAGACGGTCCCTAAGGTAGAGGGAGCAGTTTGTACGCTGGCTAAGCGCACAACCATTCCAATTGAAGACAGTTGTGCTTTTAAAGATACTATGGATAAAAAATTAGAAGGTTTACTAAAGAAAATTTTTGTTCAACAAGGGTTCCTTCTACAACCGATCGCCTGCATTATTCTGGTAACTACTGCAGCGGCTTTCTGGTTTGAGGCGCTGGAGGAGTCGCTCCAGAGGGAGACCTCATATGACAAAATTATAGATAGAATTAAAGCTTTAAAACTGGCTAATTCTTTTATCACAGATGCCGCTTTGCAATTAGCTAAGTTAGCGGCAAAGAATTCAGGTTTCGCCATTATGGCGCGCAGAGCGCTTTGGCTCAAGTCATGGTCGGCCGATGTGTCGTCCAAATCTAAATTACTAAATATCCCTTTCAAGGGAAAGACCCTTTTCGGGCCGAAGTTGAAAGAGATTATTTCAGATATCACCGGGGGAAAGGGCCATGCTCTACAGCAAGATAGGCCTTTTAAGGCTAAAAACAAGGCTAATTTTTGTTCCTTTCGCAACTTCAGGAGCGGTCCTGCTTCAACCTCTGCAACCGCAAAGCAAGAGGGTAATGCTTCACATCCCAAGGCAACCTGGAAGCCTTTGCAGGACTGGAACAAGGGTAAACAGGCCAAGAAGCCTGCAGCTGCTACTAAGACAGCATGAAGGGGTAGCCCCCGATCCGGGACCGGATCTGGTAGGGGGCAGACTCTCTCTCTTCGCTCAGGTTTGGGCAAGAGATGTTCCCGATCCCTGGGCATTAGAGATCGTTACTCAGGGATATCTTCTAGAATTCAAGGACTCCCCTCCAAGGGGAAGGTTCCACATTTCTCGTCTGTCTTCAGACCAGACAAAGAAAGAGGCGTTCTTACGCTGTGTAGAAGATCTACTCAAGATGGGAGTGATATATCCAGTTCCAATTACAGAACAAGGACTGGGTTTTTACTCAAACCGGTTTGTGGTTCCCAAAAAGGAAGGAACTTTCAGGCCAATCCTGGATCTAAAAATTCTAAACAAATTCCTCAGAGTTCCATCATTCAAGATGGAGACCATTCAGACAATCTTACCTATGATCCAGGAAGGTCAATATATGACTACCGTGGATCTAAAGGATGCGTACCTACATATCCCTATCCACAAATATTATCATCAGTTCCTAAGGTTTGCCTTTCTGGACAAGCATTACCAGTTCGTGGCCCTTCTCTTTGGGTTGGCCACCGCTCCCAGAATTTTCACAAAAGTGCTAGGGTCCCTTCTGGCTGTACTAAGACCACGGGGCATTGCAGTAGCACCTTATTTGGATGACATCTTAATACAGGCGTCGTCTTTTCCCAGAGCCAAGGCTCATACGGAGATTGTTCTGGCCTTTCTAAGGTCTCACGGGTGGAAGGCGAACATCGAAAAAAGGTCTCTCTCCTCGCTCACAAGGGTTCCCTTCCTGGGAACATTAATAGACTCGGTAGAAATGAAGATTTTTCTGACGGAGGTCAGAAAATTAAAGCTTTTAACTACTTGCTGAGTTCTTCATTCCATTCCTCAGCCATCTGTAGCTCAGTGCATGGAGGCAATCGGATTAATGGTAGTGGCAATGGACATAGTCCCTTTTGCTCGAATACATCTCAGATCACTGCAACTGTGCATGCTCAAACAGTGGAATGGGGATTATGCAGATTTGTCTCCTCAAATACAACTGAACCAGAAAACCAGAGATTCTCTTCTCTGTTGGTTGTCTCAGGATCACCTGTCTCGGGGAATGTGCTTTCGCAGACCGGAGTGGATCATTGTAACGACCGACGGCAGTCTGTTAGGCTGGGGCGCGGTCTGGGACTCCCTGAAAGCTCAGGGCCTATGTCTCAGGAAGAGTCTCTTCTCCCGATAAACATTTTGGAATTGAGAGCGATATTCAACACGCTCCAGGCATGGCCTCAACTAGCGGCGGCCAAATTCATCAGATTTCAGTCGGACAACATCACGACTGTAGCATACATCAATCATCAGGGGGGAACAAAGAGTTCCCTAGCGATGAAGGAAGTAACCAAAATAATCAGGTGGGCGGAGGATCACTCCTGCCATCTATCTGCAATTCACATCCCAGGAGTAGACAACTGGGAGGCGGATTTTCTAAGTCATCCGACTTTTCACCCGGGGGAGTGGGAACTCCACCCGGAAGTTTTTGCTCAGCTGACCCAGCTATGGGGCATTCCAGAATTGGATCTGATGGCGTCCCGTCAGAACACCAAACTTCCTCTTTATGGATCCAGGTCCAGGGACCCCAAGGCGGCATTGATAGATGCTCTAGTAGCGCCTTGGTCCTTCAGTCTGGCTTATGTCTTTCCATCGTTTCCTGTTCTCCCTCGGCTGGTAGCCAGAATCAAACAGGAGAAGGCTTCGGTAATTCTGATAGCGCCTGCGTGGCCACGCAGGACTTGGTATGCAGACCTAGTGGACATGTCATCTGTCCCACCATGGACACTGCCAACGAGGCAGGATCTTCTAATACAGGGTCCATTCAAGCATACAAATCTAGTTTCTCTGCAGCTGACTGCTTGGAGATTGAACGCTTAATTCTATCTAAGCGTGGCTTCTCTGACTCAGTTATAGATACTCTGATCCAGGCTAGAAAGCCTGTCACCAGGAAAATTTACCATAAGATATGGCGGAAATATCTTTGTTGGTGTGAATCCAAGGGTTACTCGTGGAGTAAGATTAGGCTTCCCAGGATATTGTCTTTTTTCCAAGAAGGATTGGAGAAAGGTTTGTCAGCTAGTTCCTTAAAGGGACAGATATCTGCTCTATCCTTTTACACAAGCGTCTGGCAGAAGTACCAGACGTTCAAGCGTTTGCACAGGCTTTAGTCAGAATCAAGCCTGTCTATAAACCTGTGGCTCCTCCATGGAGTCTAAATTTAGTTCTTTCAGTTCTTCAAGGGGTTCCGTTTGAACCTTTACATTCCATAGATATTAAGTTATTATCTTGGAAAGTTTTGTTTTTGGTAGCTATATCTTCTGCTCGAAGATTTTCAGAATTGTCTGCTTTGCAGTGTAATTCACCCTATCTGGTTTTCCATGCAGATAAGGTAGTTTTGCGTACCAAACCTGGTTTTCTTCCTAAAGTTGTTTCTAATAAGAATATTAACCAGGAAATCATTGTTCCTTCCCTGTGTCCTAATCCAGCTTCAAAGAAGGAACGGCTTTTACACAATCTTGATGTGGTTCGTGCTTTGAAATTCTATTTACAAGCAACCAAGGATTTCAGACAAACATCATCTTAGTTTGTTGTCTATTCTGGTAAGAGGAGAGGTCAGAAAGTGACTGCTACCTCTCTTTCCTTCTGGCTGAAAAGCATCATCCGATTGGCTTATGAGACTGCTGGGCAGCAGCCTCCTGAACGAATTACAGCTCATTCCACCAGAGCTGTGGCTTCCACATGGGCTTTCAAGAATGAGACTTCTGTTGAACAGATTTGTAAGGCAGCGACTTGGTATTCACTGCATACTTTTGCCAAATTTTACAAATTCGATACTTTTGCTTCTTCGGAGGCTATTTTTGGGAGAATGGTTTTGCAAGCAGTGGTGCCTTCCATTTAGGTTACCTGTCTTGTTCCCTCCCTTCATCCGTGTCCTAAAGCTTTGGTATTGGTATCCCACAAGTAAGGATGAATCCGTGGACTGGATACACCTTGAAAGAGAAAACAGAATTTATGCTTACCTGATAAATTACTTTCTCTTGCGGTGTATCCAGTCCACGGCCCGCCCTGGCAATTAAGTCAGGTTAAAATTTTTTGTTTAAACTACAGTCACCACTGCACCCTATGGTTTCTCCTTTTTCTCCTAACCGTCGGTCGAATGACTGGGGGCGGAGCTAAAGGGGGAGCTATATGGACAGCTCTGCTGTGTGCTCTCTTTGCCACTTCCTGTATGGAATGAGAATATCCCACAAGTAAGGATGAATCCGTGGACTGGATACACCGCAAGAGAAAGTAATTTATCAGGTAAGCATAAATTCTGTTTTTTTTATTTCATTATTCATATATAGAGTATTCTATTTTAAGCAACTTTCTTAGCACTGCGGAATTTGTTGGCACTCTACAATAACCAATAATAATAATAATTTCTAATTCACTCCTTTATCAATTTTTCTTCATTCACTTGGTATCTTTATTTAAAAAGCAGGAATATAAAGCTTAGCTGCCAGCCCATTTTAGGTGCAGCACCATGGATAGCGCTTGCTTATTGGTGGCTAACATTTAGACACAAATAAGCAAGCATAACCCAGTTTCTGAACCAAAAATGGGCCGGCTCCTATGCTTTATATTCCTGCTTTTTAAATAAAGATAGCAAGAGAACAAAGAAAAAATGATAATAGGAGTAAATTAGAAAGTTGCTTAAAATTGCACGCTGTATCTGAATAATTAAAGAACACATTTGGGTTTAGTATCCCTTTAATGAGTGTGAAAGGAGACATAGGGGCATATTTATCAAGCTCCGAATGGAAATCAACCCAATCGAATATGATGGAATATAATGGTGCAAAGATAAATGCCGATAGCGTACGCTGTCAGCATTTATTGATGTGCGGCGGACATGATATGCTACTTTGTATCATGTCCACTCGCACATTGATAAATATGCCCAAAAATGTCCATAATAATCAGCCTTCACAGATTCTCTTTGATCCCTGTTAAAAAAAAATAAAAAATCATGGTAAGTGAGCCCTTTTTAAAGTTTTCTACTGTATTGTTAGTCTCTGTCTCCGCAGACAAAGAGTTCCATAGCTAAATAGTGCCTCAGACACTTGAAGACAACCTTTTTTTCCTCCCTATCTTCTTGTGTGTGTGCAATTAGGGGAGGGATTAGTTTAAAGAGAATGTCAATTTTATTGCTAAAGTGCCCGGTTTTTAAAAATTCTATTAAAAACAGGGGCACTTTAATTCATCACAATTTACATTTCACTCCGGTTGTTAAAAAAAACTTACCTTTTAAACTTGACAGCAGCTCCATCTTCCTCCGGTCGTCACAAGCCATTTCTGACGTCAGAAATGATGGATAGGTCATATTCCTCATTTTAGACCCAGGAAGAAGCTTTGCGACGGGTGGAGGAAGCTGGATCGACTGTCAAGTTTAAAAGGTAAGTTTTTTTTCACAACAGGAGTCAAATGTATCCTTGGAGTTTCTCAAAGAAAAGGAGAAAGAATTAGCAACATAGTGTAATTCTGTGATGATTATCAGAAATGTATCCAACTTGTGGCCAAATGCCTACTCACATGAACTTGAGCTTACGACCAAGCTCAGGGAAATGCGCACACCCACTTTATACTGATGGGTAAACAGTACTCTCACAGCAATGCAATATATAAAAGATTTATTTAAAATACAGTAAAAAGCATCACAAATGCTATACAAAACACCTTATACAGAGGTTAATAGAGCCATATATATGGATATTTGCTCACAAAAGTCAACTCCACTGCAGGATGCAGGCGGATACAGGCAGCAGAAACTTAACCGCTGCACAGATCAAACTGACCCCAGATGGGAGTGGCTCCTCCTACCAGTGTATCAGCAAGTGTATAGACGCACAGGAGAGTAAAAAAGTTTCAAAAGTTCCGACGATCGTTTCAGTTGACAAGCTTTTTCAAGGACCTTGAAAAAGCTTGTCAAGCGAAACGATCGTCTGAACTTTTGGAACTTTTTTACTCTCCTGTGTGTCTATACACTTGCTGATACACTGGTAGGAGGAGCCACTCCCATCTGGGGTCAGGTTGATCTGTGCAGCGGTTAAGTTTCTGCTGCCTGTATCCGCCTGCATCCTGCAGTGGAGTTGACTTTTGTGAGCAAATATCCATATATATGGCTCTATTAACCTCTGTATAAGGTGTTTTGTATAGCATTTGTGATGCTTTTTACTGTATTTTAAATAAATCTTTTATATATTGCATTGCTGTGAGAGTACTGTTTACCCATCAGTATAAAGTGGGTGTGTGCATTTCCCTGAGCTTGGTCATAAGCTCAAGTCCATGTGAGTAGGCATTTGGCCACAAGTTGGATACATTTCTGATAATCATCACAGAATTACACTATGTTGCTATTTCTTTCTCCTTTTCTTTGAGAAACTCCAAGGATACAAAGAGTCACAGAAGTCTCAACAAGAATACACATATCCTTATATGAACTTTTTATTTATTGATTCTCGTTTGAATCATCACATTTATTTTCACATTTGTTTTGGTTTGTGATGTTTGGTATATTTTTATATCAGGAGTGAAATGTAAATTTTGATGAATTAAAGTGCCCCTGTTTTTAATAAAAAATTTAAAAACCGGGCACTTTAGCATCAAAATTGACATTCACTTTAACCTGTGTAGGCCTATACTATAAATTTAGTTCATTAAAGAGATAATAAATTCCAAATTAAACTTTCATGATTCAGACAGGGCATGTCATTTTAACAATTTTCTAATTTACTTTTATCATCAAATTGGCTTTGTTCTTTTTGTATTCTTAGTTGAAAGATAAACCTAGGTAGGCTCATATGCTAATTTCTAAGCTCTTGAAGGCCGCCTCTTTTCTGAATGCATTTGACAGTTTTTCACAGCTAGAGGGTGCTCGTGTATGTGTTTCAAATAGATAACATTGTTCTTATGCATGCAGAGTTATTTAAGAGTCAGCACTAATTGCCTGAAATGCAAGTCTGTCAAAAGATCTGAGATAAGGAGGCAGTCAATAGAAGCTTAGGTACAAGGTAATTACAGAGGTAAAAAGTATATTTCTATAACAGTGTTGGTTATGCAAAACTGAGTAATGGTAAATAAAGGGATTATCTATATTTTTAAACAATAACATTCTTGGTGTTTACTATCCCTTTAATTCTGTGAGTATTGCGCTGTAAGGGCTTGCTGAATTCAGTTTCTCTGTATTTATTAAGTCTCTCTGTTTAAGTATAGAGTTAGTGAACCAAGGGATTTTTTAAAATTGTTTGCTGTGTAAGGTGTGCAGTTAATACTTATATTTAACTGTTTTTATTTAAGCTTACTTTTAACTGATTCCTTTTTTTTTTCTTCCCTATTTTCTTGTGTGTGTGTAATTAGGGGATGTATTAGTCTCACCTGTGTTGGCCTATACTATAAAGTTAGCAAATTAACTCTGTGAGGAATTGCTGCATTCAGTTTCTCTGTGTAGTCATATGTTTGCGTCAATGGAGCAGCCACTTCATGGATCATATGTCAAGTGTGAGCATATTGTCTCTTTAGAAACTCGTATTCTAGAGGAACAAATTGCAACACTTCATGATATTCAGACACTTGAAAGGGAAATGGATATGACTGAGCAGGTTGTTCATGTTTCTAGCAGTAGGAATGGAGAGGTTTCAGATAGGGGAGACTCCGGGAAGTAGCTGGGTCACAGTTAGAAGGGTAAGTAAAATTAAGCAGAAGAGACAGTTCTGAGCTGGTAACCCCAACAGATCTGCCAGATTGAGTGAAGGGATATCAGTTCAGGGTTGGCAATGTAAGAGTGGGCTGTTCTGCCTTGTATAGTGAGCAGTCGTTCAGTTATGGAAGTGGGGCTTACTACAGTGAACAGTCCATCAGTCATTGAAAAGGGGAAAACAAGTCATAGCCTGAGGCAGATGTTGGTTTTAGGACACTCTATTATTAGGAAGGTTGATAGGGTAATTTTTCATCCAAACCCCCTAAATAGAACAGTTTGATTGTATTAGGCCTATTGTAGCACTTATTGATAGATTGTTAGAGGGATCTGGGTATAATCCTGTAGTCATGGTATGTATAGGCACTAATGAAGGAATCAGCGGCAGTTGGAGTGTCCTAAAAAATGACTTCATGGAGTTAGGTAGCAAGCTTAAAGCAAGGGCCTCCAAGGAAATATTTTCGGAGCTATTACCAGGGATTAATCCAGTAAGGCGGGAGGAGCTATGGTCAGTTAATTTCTGGTTAAAAACATGGTGTAAAAATTAGGTGTTTGACTTTTTAGAGCACTGGGCTGACTTTTCACTTTTGTACCATTTGTACAGTAAGGATGGATTGCACCTGGATACATGGGTGCAGGTGTGTTGGGTTGTGTTAAACTAGACAAAGGGGGAGGATCAGTCCAAGCATAATAGAACAGACAGATCAGTCTGTGAATATGTTACACCTAGAATATATCAAGGAAGGGATGACATAAGGGTACACTTGGGAAATGTCACATTAGAAAATTTGGAGGAAAGTTCAATAAGTAGCAGCAGAAAGCACATAAACATTAAATGTATGACAGCAAATGCAAGAAGCATGACAGGTAAAATGGGGGAGCTGGAGCTCTAAGTTGCAGAAGAGGACTATGATATTATCAGTATAACTGAAACTTAATGGGATGATTAAGATTACTGTGCATTTAACGCAGAGGGTTATACTTTATTTATGAGGCACATGAGTAATAAAAGGGGAGGAGGAATTTTGCAAATGTATTAAACCTGACCTTAAACCCACAATAAGGGAAGATATTTATGAAGATACAGTGATAATGTAGAGATCCTGTGGGTTGAAATAAGGAGTAGGAAAAAAAATAAAAAAATATTACTAGGCACATGCTACAAGCCCCCCAACATTATTGATATTGAGGGAACTCAACTACTAATGCAAATAGCAAAGACTTCTAATAATGACAGTGCTGTAATTATGGGAGATTTTAACTACCATGACAAAACCTTGGCCAATGAAACTAGTAATACAGCTAAAGGAGATATATTTTTCAATGTTCTCAGGGATAACTTGTTGTCACAATTAATAGAGGAGCTAACTAGGAATACTCTATATTGGATTTTGTGGATTGCATTTAAGTCAAAGAAGATTTGTGTAGCAGTGATCATAAAATGGTTACATTTGAAATCACTTTACATAAGCAGAGACTTAATTAATTGCCTAAAACATTTAAAAGAGAAGTAATAACTAAATTAAAAGTTATGAAAAAGAATGACAAGGCAGCACTCAGATATCTTTGATAACAAGTGGTTTATTTTTGCTCTTCCCAACGTGTCAAAGACATAGATAGACCCCTAAACCAAAATTGTGATTAAAAAGGAGTTATATACACATACCAGGCCTGGTTAACAGAACAATTCCTAACATCAAATTATGTAATTACTAAATACAGAGAAGCGCAATCATGTAACAAAAACGCTTCCATGTATAACATATGTGTTAAGGATACAATATGCAACAATAAACACCATTAGACATTAAGTAGCAAATGTCCAGAACCATCAGAGCACTTAGTGTGAATCACACGCTCTGTAATGTATGGGAAAGTTGCCTAGTAAAGTTCCAGCGTAACTGATTTTGACCCAGCCAGCATAACAAGGAAAAAGCAGCCTCACCACCATTCGCGGTAGAAGTTCCTGATTACACCTGTGTCCTTACCTCTGTATTCAATTCACAAGCTTCACAGAAAGCATGACGGTATCGCAGAAAGGTAACTGTGTGTGGTCCTCTTTTCCGGTTATCACCTCCTTTTAGATTATGGACACGGAACTCCCCAACAAGGCCGCTGACTTTAATGCTGGTAACCGCAACCGCTCCTCAGTAATGCGGTAATTCAAAACCGCTGCCAGGTAAGTGTACTCCACTTCAAAAGTTGCCGCTTCTTAGACGTCAGTCATGACGTGTTTCACCCCTCCGCTTAGTGGGCTGACTTTAGGGCTTCATCGGATGGTTGTGTACGGCACTTGTACTCCATTTATGGCATGGATGCTCATTTGAATATTTAATTTATAATAATTTAAAATACATCACAGCAAACTTATTTACAGAATGGAAAACACAACATATTTGCACGCGCTATATCAAAACCAACTATAGCTTTGTGCAATAATTGTTTTGGGGTAGTTTCGAACTGGAGATGGCAAACGGCATATATCAAACACAAAAATTAAAGAAAAGCATTTTAACACATCGTTATTAAGGGCATGAGAATATATTTATGTTAGCTAGATAGATATAATTATTTTTGAGGTAATAATGAACCATTCACACATCCCTAACTGAGGGAGATTAAAGAAAGCATGAGAAGTCTATTTTTTCATTAAGGCCATTAGGTGCCAGTGTATCTAAACAATAAATCCAACGGGACTCACTCCTTAGTAACATATTATCCACATCACCCCCACGGCGATGCTGTTTTATGTGTTGTATACCTGTCACTTTCATAATAGTAAAATCTGAGTTATGATACTGTTCAAAGTGTCTGGCCACCGGACTATCCTGTTCCTTATTTTTAATGTCATCCCTATGCTCCCTCACTCGATCTTTCAAGTCACACTTAGTTTTTCCGATATAATATAGGGGACATGAACAGTGCAAGAGGTAGATCACTCCTGCAGTGTTGCAGGTAATCCATTGTTTAATGTTATATTGTTTACCTGTTAAGGTTTCAAATTTACTGGTTTTCTGTATAAACCTGCAGTACACACAATGCCCACACGGGCTGCAGCCTTGCCATCTGCCTCTTGCACCTAACCATGTAGTTGTGGGGTTCTTCATATACTCACTTCTGACTAGCTTGTCTTTAAGAGTGCTAGCTATGCGTGCTGTAAGGAGAGGATGATCTCCTACATATTCTGTTAATTCATCATCAATAGTTAACATGTGCTAATATTTTTGCATTATGTGTCTCAATTTGCCCTAGTGTGAATTGAACTTTGTTATAAGGCATACCTTATCTGTATTCCTTTTAACTGCATTTTGTTTACATAATAGGTCATTCCTAATACTACTTCTAGCTCGTGTCCATGCCTTTTTGACCGGTCTCTTAGAGTAACCTCTCTCAAGGAACCTGCGTGACATATCTTTTGCCTGCTCCCCAAAGTCCTCAGAATCAGAGCAGTTTCTTCTCAGACGAAGAAACTGGCCTATTGGTATCCCAGTTTTTAAACTATCTGGGTGGTGACTACTAGCATGTAGAAGACTGTTTGTGGCTGTTGATTTGCGATGTACCTTGGTGGTTAGACGTCTGCCTTCCTTTTAATGGATAGATCTAGAAATTTTGCTTCATTTTTACTCATTTCATGTGTAAAGAAGATATTATACCCATTATTGGTATTTAGTATACCAAGAAAATTTTCTAACAACTCCTTGCTACCACTCCAGAGAAGAAGGATATCATCTACATAGCGAAGCCAGAGTACCACATGTGCCTCCACCAGGGATTCAAAACACGAGAAAATTTCCCGTGCTTCCCATAAGCCAAGATGTAAACAGGCATAGGTGGGGGCACATGTGGCACCCATGGCTGTGCCCTGATGCTGTCTGTAATATCTCCCATCAAACTGGAAGACATTGTTATTCAAAATTAGTTGTAGCAAGGAAATGACAAAGTCTGTGTGTGCCTGAAAATCTTGCCCCCTTTGTTCACGAAAATATCTAATTGCTCTAATCCCCACAGTATGCGGGATAGATGAGTATAACGACTCAACGTCAAGGGTAACTAACCAGGTATCATCATCAACATCTATGCCATCCAACTTCCGAAGGACATCTGAGGTATCTTGGACATAGGAGGGCAATGAACTTAGAAAGGGCCTCATGAAAAAATCAATATATCTGCTGGCTCCTTCCACTGGCCCCCCTATGCCTGAGATAATAGGCTGCCCTGGCGGTTTACTCATACATTTATGTAGTTTAGGAATACAGTAAAAGGTTGGCAAAATTGGGAACTTTTTGAACATAAATGCATGTTCTTTCTTAGTTATAAGCCCTTCTCTCAAAGCATCATTGAGAATAAATAAAAGTTCATTGCATGATGTGTCAAATGCCAATCTATCTGTTAGTTCATATTGTGTTGTGTTTGTTAGTTGCCTATGGACTTCTGCTATTACAGGTCTGTGGTATAAGGATAATTTGAGTGTAAGTGAAAGGAAATCACTTTCAGAGTTACTCAATAGTAAGGGACTCATTTTCAAATCCTCAGATAAGGGTGGAAACCTAGTGGTCATGAATGAACATGACTATGTAGTAGAAGTCCATAGGCAACTAACAAACACAACACAATATGAACTAACAGATAGATTGGCATTTGACACATCATGCAATGAACTTTTATTTATTTATTCTCAATGATGCTTTGAGAGAAGGGCTTATAACTAAGAAAGAACATGCATTTATGTTCAAAAAGTTCCCAATTTTGCCAACCTTTTACTGTATTCCTAAACTACATAAATGTATGAGTAAACCGCCAGGATGGCCTATTATCTCAGGCATAGGGGGGCCAATGGAAGGAGCCAGCAGATATATTGATTTTTTCATGAGGCCCTTTCTAAGTTCATTGCCCTCCTATGTCCAAGATACCTCAGATGTCCTTCGGAAGTTGGATGGCATAGATGTTGATGATGATACCTGGTTATTTACCCTTGATGTTGAGTCGTTATACTCATCTATCCTGCATACTGTGGGGATTAGAGCAATTAGATATTTTCTTGAACAAAGGGGGCAAGATTTTCAGGCACACACAGACTTTGTAATTTCCTTGCTACAACTAATTTTGAATAACAATGTCTTCTAGTTTGATGGGAGATATTACAGACAGCATCAGGGCACAGCCATGGGTGCCACATGTGCCCCCACCTATGCCTGTTTACATCTTGGTTTATGGGAAGCACGGGAAATTTTCTCGTGTTTTGAATCCCTGGTGGAGGCACATGTGGTACTCTGGCTTCGCTATGTGGATGATATCCTTCTTCTCTGGAGTAGTAGCAAGGAGTTGTTAGAAAATTTTCTTGGTATACTGAATACCGATAATGGGTATAATATCTTCCTTACACATGAAATGAGTAAAGATGAAGCAACATTTCTAGATCTATCCATTAAAAAGGAAGGCAGACGTCTAGCCACCAAGGTACATCGCAAATCAACAGCCACAAACAGTCTTCTACATGCTCGCAGTCACCACCCAGATAGCCTAAAAACTGGGATACCAATAGGCCAGTTTCTTTGTCTGAGAAGAAACTGCTCTAATTCTGAGGACTTTGAGGAACAGGCAAAAGATATGTCATGCAGGTTCCTTGAGAGAGGTTACTCTAAGAGACAGGTCAAAAAGGCATGGACACGAGCTAGAAGTAGTATTAGGAATGACCTCTTCTTACAGCACGCAGAGCTAGCAGTCTTAAAGACAAGCTAGTCAGAAGTGAGTATATGAAGAACCCCACAACTACATGGTTAGGTGCAAGAGGCAGATGGCAAGGCTGCAGCCCGTGTGGGCATTGTGTGTACTGCAGGTTTATACAGAAAACCAGTAAATTTGAAACCTTAACAGGTAAACAATATAACATTAAACAATGGATTACCTGCAACACTGCATGAGTGATCTACCTCTTGCACTGTTCATGTCCCCTATATTATATCGGAAAAACTAAGCGTGACTTGAAAGATTGAGTGAGGGAGCATAGGGATGACATTAAAAATAAGGAACAGGATAGTCCGGTGGCCAGACACTTTGAACAGTATCATAACTCAGATTTTACAATTATACTATTATGAAAGTGACAGGTATACAACACATAAAACAACATCGCCGTGGGGGTGATGTGGATAATATGTTACTAAGGAGTGAGTCCCGTTGGATTTATTGTTTAGATACACTGGCACCTAATGGCCTTAATGAAAAAAATAGACTTCTCATGCTTTCTTTAATCTCCCTCAGTTAGGGATGTATGAATGGTTCATTATTACCTCAAAAATAATTATATCTATCTAGCTAACATAAATATATTCTCATGCCCTTAATAACGATGTGTTAAAATGCTTTTCTTTAATTTTTGTGTTTGATATATGCTGTTTGCCATCTCCAGTTCAAAACTACCCCGAAACAATTATTGCACAAAGCTATAGTTGGTTTTGATATAGCGCGTGCAAATATGTTGTGTTTTCCATTCTGTAAATACGTTTGCTGTGATGTATTTTAAATTATTATAAATTAAATATTCAAATGAGCATCCATGCTATAAATGGAGTACAAGTGCCGTACACAACCATCCGATGAAGCCCTGAAGTCAGCCCACTAAGGGGAGGGGCGAAACGCGTCATGACTGATGTCTAAGAAGCGGAAACTTTTGAAGTGGAGTACACTTACCTGGCAGAGGTTTTGAATTACCGCATTACTGAGGAGCTGTTGCGGTTACCAGCATTAAAGTCCGCGGCCTTGTTGGGGAGTTCCGTGTCCATAATCTAAAAGGAGGTGATAACCGGAAAAGAGGACCACACACAATTACCTTTCTGCGATACCGTCACGCTTTCTGTGAAGCTTGTGAATTGAATACAGAGGTAACGACACAGGTGTAATCAGGAACTTCTACCGCGAATGGTGGTGAGGCTGCTTTTTCCTTGTTATGCTGGCTGGCTCAAAATCAGTTACACTGGAACTTTACTAGGCAACTTTCCCATGCAATACAGAGCGTGTGATTCACACTAAGTGCTTTGATAGTTCTGGACATTTGCTACTTAATGTCTAATGGTGTTTATTGTTGCTTATTGTATCCTTAACACATATGTTATACATGGAAGCATTTTTGTTACATGATTGCGCTTCTCTGTATTTAGTAATTACATAATTTGATGTTAGGAATTGTTCTGTTAACCAGGCCTGGTATGTGTATATAACTCCTTTTTAATCACAATTTTGGTTTAGGGGTCTATCTATGTCTTTGACACGTTGGGAAGAGCAAAAATAAACCACTTGTTATCAAAGATATCTGAGTGCTGCCTTATCATTCTTTTTAATAACTTTTAATTTAGTTATGACTTCTCTTTTAAATGTTTTAGGCAATTTTGGGTTATGACTGCAGGCACCTGTCTCTTTAAGATTTTATAACAATAGTAGAGTGCACAACAATCTTTTCATATGCAAAAAGTGACTTAATTAATACTTTTAATTTTAAGAAAGCAAAAATTCAATGATTTAAGGAAATCATTAACTAACATAAATTGGGACAAAGTATTCTCTAATAAGAATATAGAGGAGAAATGGATAACATTAAAAACATTTTTAAATTAATGTACATATCAACACATACCACATGGTTATAAAAGTTAAAAAAAAATCCAAGCCAATGTGGCTAAATAGGAATGTGTTAGGAGAACTTAGAAAAAAATGTAGGCAATTTAAATTATTCAAAGAAAATAGTACAGACTCTATATACTAAATATATAATGAATGTAGCAAAGCGTGAAAAAAAACAATCAACTTAGCCAAAATTGAAAATGAAAGATTAATTGCAAAGGATTTTAAGTCAAACCATAAAAGGTTTTTTCAGTACATAAATGGCAAAAAATCTAAGAAGAACAATATAGGTACATTAAAATGTGTGAAGGTTAGCATGATTAACACTGACAAGGAGGAGGCTGAGGTACTAAACCAGTTCTTTTCTTCAGTATACACAAGTGAGGAACCAATGGGAGATACTTTGAAGCAAACTAGAACATACAAGCCCATACAATTAACTGGGCTATCTCTAGAGGATATCAGGAAAAAATGGCTTATATTAAGTTAAATAAAACTCGAAGCCCAGATGGAATACACCCAAGAGTTTTTCGAGAATTTAGCACTGTTAAAACAAGCCTCTACTCTTAAATTTTCAAAACTCACTATCCTCAGGCATAGTACCCCAGGACTGGCGTAAAGCTGATATGGTGCCACTCTTTAATAAGGGAAGCAGGGCTGATCCAGAACACTATAGACCAGTTATCCTGAAATTAATAGTGTGTAAAATACTTGAAAGGATTATAAGGGATTATATTGATAAGCATATTCGTGTAAAATCAGCATGGTTTTATGAGAAATAGGTCATGTCAAACTAATCTAGTTAGATTCTACAAGGAAGGAAGGAAAATATAGACAAAAGGGGAATGAGATGATGTTATAAACTTGGATTTTGCAAAGGCGTTTGATACAGTGTCACATGAGAAATTAATGTACAAAATTAAGGGACTGGGAATAGCTGAAAATGTTAGCTCATGAATAAATAACTGGATAAGAGATAGGTAGCAACGAGTAGTAGTAAATGGATAATACTCAGATTGGACAGTGGAGTCCCCCAGGAATCAGTACTGGGCCCTGTTCTTTTTAATATTTTTTATTAACGACATGGAGCAAGGATTTAATATCAACATCTCTATTTTTGCAGATGATACAAAGTTGTGTAAGGTCATTAGGTCAGTGCATGATGACCTTGCTTTACATGGGGATCTACAAAAATTAGAAGGATGGGCAGGTAAACGGAAAATGACATTTAATACTAGAAATTGCAATGTTCTACATTTTGAAAGTAAATATAAGCAGGCAATCTATTATTTAAATTGAACTAGACTTAGCAAAACAAAAAGGAAAGGGATTTGGGAGTAGTAATAGATATTAAGCTAAAATTTGGTGCACATTGCAGGACAGCAGCATCTAAGGCTAATAAAATACTAGAATGTATTAAAAGAGGTATTGATGCAAATGAGGAAAGCATAATTCTGTCACTTTATAAATCTCTTGTAAGACCTCAACTTGAGTATAGAGTGCAGTTCTGGTTACCGATCTCAAACAAAGACATTGCAGACTTAGAAAAAGTTCACAGAAGGGCCACAAAGCTAATAAGGGGAATGGAGAATTTACACTCTGAGGAGAGGCTAGTCAAACTGGGTCTGTTTTCTCTAGAAAAAAGGCGCTTGAGAGGTAACATGATTACTTTATATAAATATATTCAAGGCCCATATACAGAGATGGCATAAGCTCTGTTTATTCCAAGAAAATTGTTTGTGACAAGAAGTCACATTTTAAGGCTGGAGAAAAGGAGATTTAATATCATGCAACATAAATGTTTTTCTTTCATGTAATTGGCAAGAGTCCATGAGCTAGTGACATATGGGATATACAATCCTACCAGGAGGGGCAAAGTTTCCCAAACCTCAAAATGCCTATAAATACACCCCTCACCACACCCACAATTCAGTTTTACAAACTTTGCCTCCTATGGAGGTGGTGAAGTAAGTTTGTGCTAAGATTTCTACGTTGAAATGCACTTCTCAGCATTGTTGAAGCCCGATTCCTCTTAAAGTACAGAGGGACGTGAAGGGAGTATCACCTATTGAATACGATGATTTCCCTAATGGGGGTCTTTTTCATGGGTTCTCTGTTATCGGTCATAGAGATTCATCTCCTACCTCCCTTTTCAGATTGACGATATACTCTCAAATTTACCATTACCCCTACTAAAGAATTGTTTTTGTACTGGTTTGGCTATCTGCTATATGTGGATGGGTGTCTTTTGGTAAGTATGTTTTCATTTACTTAAGACACTCTCAGCTATGGTTTGGCACTTTATGCATTTATATAAAGTTCTAAATATATGTATTGTACTTATATTTGCCATGAGTCAGGTTCATGTATTTCCTTCTGCAGACTGTCAGTTTCATATTTGGGAATATAAACACTTTAAGAAATTTGTTTCTTATCTGGGGTTTAGTCTTTTTCAATTTGACTACTTTTGCATTTGCGGGAATTAGGCCCGCGGGTGCGTCAAATGTTAGACTTTATTGCGTCATTTTTGGCGCAAACTTTTTTGGCGCGGGAAATTACGTTTTTGACGCAACTTCGTCATTTCCGGCGTCATACGTGACGTCGAGACCTTTCACACGGTGGCGTCATTAGTGACGCAAGTGTGTCATTTCCGGTCATTTTTGGCACCAAAAAATGTTTATGTTACGTTGTGCGTCATACTTGGCGCCAATTTTTTCTTCATTATTTCAATACCCCATTGTTGTTTGCCTCCTGCTTTCTTTTCTCTATCAAGAGGCCTATGCTTTTGCATTTTTTCCCATTCCTGAAACTGTCATTTAAGGAAATAGATAATTTTGCTTTATATGTTGTTTTTTCTCTTACATTGAGCAAGATGTCCCAATCTGATCCTGTCTCTGAAGTTTCTGCTGGAACATTGCTGCCTGACATCGGTTCTACCAAAGTTAAGTGCATTTGTTGTAAAATTGTAGAAATTATTCCACCGAATGTCATTTGTAATAGTTGTCATGATAAACTTTTACATGCAGATAGTGTTTCTATCAGTAATAGTACATTGCCAGTTGCAGTTCCTTCAACTTCTAATGTGCATGATATACCTGTAAATTTAAAGAATTTGTTTTTGAATCTATTATGAAGGCTTTGTCTGCATTTCCACTTTCTAATAAACGTAAAAGGTCTTTTAAAACTTCTCATTTAGCTGATGAAATTTCAAATGACCAACAACATAATAATTCATCCTCTTCTGATGAGGATCTATCTGAAACAGAAGATCCTTCCTCAGATATTGACACTGACAAATCTAATTATTTATTTAAAATAGAGTATATGCGTTCTTTATTAAAAGAAGTGTTAATTACTTTGGATATTGAGGTAACCAGTCCTATTGACGTTCAGTCTAATAAACGTTTAAATGCTGTTTTTAAACCTCCTGTGGTTTCTCCAGGTGTTTTTCCCATTCCTGAGGCTATTTCTGATATGATTTCTAGGGAATGGAATAAGCCAGGTACTTCCTTTATTCCTTCTTCAAGGTTTAAGAGATTGTATCCTTTACCAGCAAAATCTATAGAGTTTTGGGAAAAAATCCCTAAAGTTGATGGGGCTATTTCTACTCTTGCTAAACGTACCACTATTCCTATGGAAGATAGCACTTCCTTTAAGGATCCTTTAGATAGGAAGCTTGAATCTTATCTAAGGAAGGCCTATTTATATTCAGGTCATCTTCTCAGACCTGCTATTTCTTTGGGGGATGTTGTGGCTGCATCAACTTTCTGGTTGGAAAATTTAGCGCAACATGAATTGGATTCTGACATTTCTAGCATTGTTCGCCTACTGCAACATGCTAATCATTTTATTTGTGATGCTATTTTTGATATTATCAAAATTGATGTTAGATCCATGTCTTTAGCTGTATTAGCTAGAAGAGCTTTGTGGCTTAAATCTTGGAATGCTGATATGACATCTAAATCTAGATTACTATCTCTTTCTTTCCAAGGTAATAATTTATTTGGTTCTCAGTTGGATTCTATTATTTCAACTATCACTGGAGGAAAAGGAGTTTTTTTGCCTCAGGATAAAAAAACCTAAGGGTAAATCTAAGGCTTCTAACCGTTTTCGTTCCTTTCATCAGAATAAGGAACAAAAACTCAATCCTCCTCCCAAGGAATCTGCTTCCAGTTGGAAGCCTTCATCAAATTGGAATAAATCTAAGCCATTTAGGAAACCAAAGTCTGCCCCTAAGTCCGCATGAAGGTGCGGCCCTCATTCCAGCTCAGCTGGTAGGGGGCAGATTAAGGTTTTTCAAGGATTTTTGGATAAAATCTGTCCAAAATCATTGGATTCAGAGCATTGTCTCTCAAGGGTATCAAATCAGATTCAAAGTAAGACCTCCTGTGAGAAGATTTTTTCTCTCACACATTCCTGTAAATCCAGTAAAAGCTCAGGGTTTTCTGAAGTGTGTTTAAGACCTGGAGTCTTCAGGGGTAATCATGCCAGTTCCTCCTCAGGAACAAGGTTTGGGGTTTTATTCAAACCTATTCATTGTACCAAAGAAAGAAAATTTGTTCAGACCAGTTCTGGATCTGAAAATTTTGAATTGTTATGTAAGAGTACCAACTTTCAAGATGGTGACTATAAGGACTATTCTGCCTTTTGTTCAGCAAGGACATTATATGTCCACAATAGACTTGCAGGATGCATACCTTCATATTCCGATTCATCCAGAACACTATCAGTTTCTGAGATTCTCTTTTCTAGACAAGCATTACCAATTTGTTGCTCTTCCATTTGGCCTAGCAACAGCTCCAAGAATCTTTTCAAAGGTTCTGGGTGCCCTACTATCTGTAATCAGAGAACAGGGTATTGCAGTGTTTCCTTATTTGGACGATATCTTGGTACTAGCTCAGTCTTTACATACTGCAGAATCTCACACAAATCAACTAGTGTTGTTTCTTCGGAAACATGGTTGGAGGATCAATTTACCAAAAAGTTTCTTGATTCCTCAGACAAGGGTCACCTTTTTAGGCTTCCAGATAGATTCAGTGTCCATGACTCTGTCTCTAACAGACAAGAGACGTTTAAGATTGGTCGCAGCATGTCGGCTCCTTCAGTCTCAGTCATTCCCTTCAGTGGCTATGTGCATGGAAGTTTTAGGTCTCATGACTGCAGCATCGGACGCAATTCCCTTTGCTCGTTTTCACATGAGACCTCTACAGCTTTGTATGCTGAATCAATGGTGCAGGGATTATACAAAGATATCACAATTAATATCCTTGAATCCCAATGTACGACACTCTCTGACATGGTGGATAGATCACCGTTGTTTGGTTCAAGGGGCTTCTTTTGTTCGCCCAACCTGGACTGTGATCACAACAGATGTGAGTCTTTCAGGTTGGGGAGCTGTTTGGGGGTCTCTGACAGCACAAGGGGTTTGGAAATCTCAAGAGGCGAGATTAACAATAAATATTTTAGAACTCTGTGCAATTCTCAGGGCTCTTCAGTTCTGGCCTCTACTAAAGAGAGAACCGTTCATTTGTTTTCAGACAGAAAATATCACAACTGTGGCTTATGTCAATCATCAGGGTGGGACTCACAGTCCCCAAGCTATGAAAGAAGTATCTCGGATACTTGCTTGGGCGGAATCCAGCTCCTGTCTAATCTCTGCGGTGCATATCCCAGGTGTAGACAATTGGGAGGCGGATTATCTCAGCTGCCAGACTTTACATCCAGGGGAGTGGTCTCTCCATCCAGATGTGTTTTCTCAGATTGTTCAGATGTGGGGGCTTCCAGAGATAGATCTCATGGCCACTCATCTAAACAAGAAACTTCCCAGATACCTGTCCAGGTCCAGGAATGTTCAGGCGGAAGCAGTGGATGCGCTGACACTTCCTTGGTGATATCAACCTGCTTACATCTTCCCGCCTCTAGTTCTCCTTCCAAGAGTGATTTCCATAATCATCATGGAAGAGTCTTTTGTGTTGCTGGTGGCTCCAGCATGGCCACACAGGTTTTGGTATGCGGATCTGGTGCGGATGTCCAGTTGGCCACCTTGGCCACTTCCGTTACGGCCGGACCTACTATCTCAAGGTCCGTTTTTCCATCAGGATCTCAAATCATTAAATTTGAAGGTATGGAAATTGAATGCTTAGTTCTAAGTCATAAAGGTTTCTCTGATTCAGTGATTAATACTATGTTACAAGCTCGTAAATCTGTCTCTAGAAAGATTTATTATAGAGTTTGGAAGACTTACATTTCATGGTGTTCTTCTCATAATTTCTCCTGGCATTCTTTTAGAATTCCTAGAATTTTGCAGTTTCTTCAGGATGGTTTGGATAAGGGTTTGTCTGCAAGTTCCTTGAAAGGACAAATCTCTGCTCTTTCTGTTTTATTTCACAGAAAGATTGCTATACTTCCTGATATACACTGTTTTGTACAGGCTTTAGTTCATATTAAGCCTGTCATTAAGTCAATTTCTCCTCCTTGGAGTCTTAATTTGGTTCTGAGGGCTTTACAGGCTCCTCAATTTGAACATATGCATTCTTTGGACATTAAACTACTTTCTTGGAAAGTGTTGTTCCTTTTGGCTATCTCTTCTGCTAGAAGAGTTTCTGAGCTATCTTGCTCTTTCTTGTGAGTCTCCTTTTCTGATTTTTCATCAGGATAAGGCAGTTTTGCAGACTTCTTTTCAATTTTTACCTAAGGTTGTGAATTCTAACAACATTAGTAGAGAAATTGTTGTCCCTTCTTTATGTCCTAATCCTAAGAATTCTTTGGAGAGATCCTTACATTCTTTGGATGTGGTAAGAGCTTTGAAATATTATGTGGAAGCTACTAAAAATTTCAGGAAGACTTCTAGTCTATTTGTTTTATTTTCTGGTCCTAGGAAAGGTCAGAAAGCTTCTGCTATTTCCTTGGCTTCTTGGTTGAAACTTTTGATTCATCAAGCTTATTTGGAGTCGGGTCAAACCCCGCCTCAGAGAATTACAGCTCATTCTACTAGATCAGTCTCTACTTCATGGGCTTTTAAGAATGAAGCTTCAGTTGATCAGATTTGCAAAGCAGCCACTTGGTCCTCTTTGCATACATTTACTAAATTCTACTATTTTTATGTATTTGCTTCTTCGGGAAGCAGTTTTTGGTAGAAAAGTTCTTCAGGCAGCTGTTTCAGTTTGATTCTTCTGCTTTTTTATTTAAGTTTTTTTCTTTCAAAAGTGAAAATAACTTATTTTTTGGGTTGTAGATTACTTTCTCAGCGGAATATGGCTGTTTTTCATTTTATTCCCTCCCTCTCTAGTGACTCTTGAGTGGAAGACTCCACATCTTGGGTATTGATATCCCATATGTCACTAGCTCATGGACTATTGCCAATTACATGAAAGAAAACATAATTTATGTAAGAACTTACCTGATAAATTAATTTCTTTCATATTGGCAAGAGTCCATGAGGCCCACCCTTTTTATGGTGGTTATGATTTTTTGTATAAAGCACAATTATTTCCAAATTTCCTTTGTTGATGCTTTCTACTCCTTTCTTTATCACCCCACTGCTTGGCTATTCGTTAAACTGAATTGTGGGTGTGGTGAGGGGTGTATTTATAGGCATTTTGAGGTTTGGGAAACTTTGCCCCTCCTGGTAGGATTGTATATCCCATATGTCACTATCTCATGGACTCTTGCCAATATGAAAGAAATGAATTTATCAGGTAAGTTCTTACATAAATTATGTTTTTTCACTGTAAGAGCAATCAAATTATGGAACTTATTACCTAAGGAGGTTTTAAATGATAATATCAGGTAGATTACGAGTTTTGCGTTACGGCTTTTAACGCTAATAAAATTGCAATTCCAGCGAAATGGCCAGTAGCACATATTACAAGTCGTGTTGGTATTGCTATACCGCAAGCATTTTAGCCTGTAACGCAACGTCCATCCCACACTAAAAAAAAGATGTTTTTGCGTGGTATTTTCATAGCGCTGGTTTTACAGGTTGTGCGTTGAGGCTAAAATGCTTGCGTTACAGCCTATACCGACACGATCCATACCTCCATCTGAGAGCAGTAGTTATGAGCTTTGCGCTACAAAAACGTTTCACAAAACTCATAACTAAACTGTTACAAAGTACACTAACACCTATAAAATACCTATTAACCCCTAAACCACCACCCTCCTGCATTGCAAACACTATATTAAACTTATTAACCCCTAATCTGTCCACCCACATTGCGACTATTAAATAAACATAATAACCCCTAATCCGCTGCCCCCCCACATCGCGGACACTATAATAAAGCTATTAACCCCTAATCCGCCACTCCCCGACATTGCCGCCACTATAATAAAATTATTAACCCCTAAACGTCCGGCCTCCCACATCGCCGCCAATATAAATTTATAAACCCCTAAACCTCCGGCCTCTCATATCGCCGCCACTAAATAAACCTATTAACCCCTAAACCGCCGGCCTCCCACATTGCCACCACTAAATAAACCTATTAACCCCTAAACTGCCAGCCCCCATATCGCAAAACACTAAATTAAACTATTAACCCCTAAACCTAACACCCCCTAACTTTAAATTACAATATAACTATATATAATAAAAAGTCCACCAAAATAAAAACACCCCCTAGCCTACAATAAACTAGCAATAGCCCTTAAAAGGGCCTTTTGTAGGGCATTGCCCTAAGTTAAACAGCTCTTTTACCTTCAAAAAATAGTCTCCCCAACAGTAAAACCCACCACCCAACCAACCCCCCAAAATAAAAAAAAAACTAACTCTAAAAAAAACCTAAGCTACCCATTTCCCCTAAAGGGACATTTTTATGGGTATTGCCCTTAAAAAGTGCATTCAGCTCTTTTTCATTGCCCTTAAAAGGACATTCAGCTCTTTTAAAAAGCCCAAAGCCCAAATCTAAAAGAAAAACCCACCCAAAAAAAAACGATAAAATAAACTCTAACACTAACCCCAAAATATCTACTCATGATTCCTGAAGTCTGGACATCCATCTCTATCCAGGTGGTGAATAGGATTTCAGTAGCTCTCATCCTATTGGCTGTTTTGAACAGCCAATAGGATTTCAGAAGCTCTCATCCTATTGGCTGATTTGAAGAATCAAATCAGCCAATAGGAATGCAAGGTACGCCATTTTGAATCTGATACCTTGCATTCAACTTCAGTGTACCGTGGTGACCGTATGAAGAGGACGCTCCACGCAGGATGTCTTCGGCTTCCAGGATGGCTTGGCGCCGGGATGAAGATAGAAGACTCCCCTGGGACGGATGAAGATATCGCCGTCTGGGTGAAGACTTCTCACCGCCTGGATGGAGACTTCTCACCGCCTGGATGGAGATGGATGTCCGGACTTTAGGAACCATAAAGAAGATATTCTGGGGTTAGTGTTCCCTTTAGGGGTAATAGGTTTCTTAGGGTTCTTTTTAGAGTTAGTTTTATTATTTTGGGGGGTTGGTTGGGTGGTGGGTTTTACTGTTCGGGGACTTTGTTGTATTTTTTTACAGGTAAAAGAACTGTTTAACTTAGGGCAATACCCTACAAAAGACTATTTTAAGGGCTATTGGTAGTTTATTGTGGGCTAGGGGGTGTTTTTATTTTGATAGGGCTATTAGATTAAGTGCAATTGTTTTTATTTTTGATCATTTTGTTTATTATTTTTTGTAAGCTTAGTGTTTTTATTTTTTGTAATTTAGTGTTTATTATTTTTGTAATTTTTTATTTTTTTTGTGGTGTTAGTTTTTTTTTTAATTTATAATTTAGATTTTTTAATTGGTAGTATTTTTTTTATTTTATTAGAATAGTAATGTTAGGTTAATTTATAGTTTATTGTTAGATTTATTTTTATTTCACAGGTATGTTTTTATTTATTTAAATATAGTTATATTGTAATTTAAATTTAAAGTTAGGGTTGTGTTAGGTTTAGGGGTTAATAGTTTCATTTAGTGCTTTGCATAGTGGGGGGCTGGCAGTTAAAGGTTAATAGATTTATTTAGTAGCGGCGATATCAGGGAGCGGCAGATTAGGGGTTAATAGATTTTATTAATGTTGGCGATGGCGGGAGCAGCAGATTAGGGGTTAATAACTTTATTTAGGTGTCAGGTGAGGCAGATTATGGGTGTTTAGACTTGGGGTTTATGTTAGGGTGTTAGGTTTAAACGTAACTTTTTTTTCCCCAAAGACATCAATGGGGTTGAGTTAGGGCAATTTTTCATTCCGCACTTCAGGTGTTAGTTTTTTTTTCTAACACTCTCTCCCCATTAATGTCTATGGGGGAAAGTGTGCACAAGCACTTCAAAGCAGCCCTTGGATTTTATGCAGTATGGAGCTTATCGCCACTATATTGCATGCACAAGGAGGCTTTTCAGTAACTTGTAATGGCAGCACTATAGAGAGTGAAATCACGCAACTTTTTTGCCATTAGTTTCCCACCCTGTTTAGCGCAAAACTCGTAATCTACCCGTATGTGAATTGTAAAGGATATATTTTTGTTGGTTTTCTGTCCCTTTAATGTGTGACCTCTTAGCACAGTCAATAACAATTATTCCTTTGAACTCTCTATATGACCATGAATATATTTATACAAAGCAATCATTTAGCTTCTTGTGTGCCTCTTTTGAGTGTAATAAAAAAAAATATATATATTCACTATCTTTTTTATTTTTATCATTTATTTATTTTGTGACTAAAACATTTTTGCATTACTTTATTCAGTGTATTATAGTGTTAGCCTTATATTTGGCATTTTTGTTTTTCTAATTTTTGATCAAATAAAAAAAAATGCATTTTTTAAATGCATCACTCTATTTGAAGACCAATACTTATGTTTTCTACTTACCATTTATTTATTTGTTTATTTTTCCTGCTTCAAATGCATTCTTACCTTCAATCAAGTATTGGAATTGCGTAATTAACATTTTATTAAGTTGTATATCCATTATGCATTGTTAAACAAATTAATCAATTTCATTTGGTTGTGTTATAACTAATGGATACTGACAGATAGATGTTTATTGTGATTCTCATCTGGAGTTTAAATCAATATCTAGTTCATCAGGATAAAATGCTTGAGAAATATTGAACGGTCAATCAGCAATTTATTTTCAACAAATTTATGTTAACTGAAAGATATTTAAACTCGAGGATCAGTTTTAAAATAGTGACACATTTGACAAGCTGTCATAAATATTGTAAGCCAATTACTGCATCATCTGCTAACTATACATAGGTATTTTTTTGAATAAAGATTCAATATATAATGTAATCTGGTTTCTATGTAAGAATTTACAAAAACTTTATTTAAAATAAATGTTTGAAAACATTTTTATCAAAAAAGTGTAAATATGAGTGTTATAGTTTATTTTGATATGTTTATGATGTGTTTGTAAAAAAAATTAACCCTTACACTTTACTCAAAGCTGGAGTCGCACTAAATATTCTAGCACATTTTGACTTTCGCTTCAGCACAAAATATAACATTCAACTTGTAATACCAGCGCTATTTAGCGAGGTTGTGATCTCCATTGAAAGTATACTGTAGGTTGCGCTCTACTGATGTCAGACGCACTAACCATTCTCTTGTAAATGGGATTTACAATTGATTTGTAATATCAATATTGCTTATCACAACCCGCAATATCTTTAGCACCCCACTTGTAATCGGGGCATAATGCTTTAACATTAACATTTCCGTATTTCCATTTTTTATATCCATTTAATAATTTCATGAGGTATCAAATTGTCAGTCTAATGTTAATTCAAAACTGATTTCTAAATACTTCATCCACTAAAATAGAAAGGTTATTGCTTTAAAGAAACAGCAAAAAAGGTAATAATTAGTGTGAAAGACAAGTTTCTTTTCCAAATGTGACCAATCATTTTTTTAAAGATGATTTTCTCTGCAAGTTATAAAACAGAAATTAGCAGTTTTAATAATATATTATCTGATATTTCTGCTGTAAGGCAAGGTTTCATTTGCACAGACATTTTTATGAAAGTGGAATTAAACAAGAGCACTGTTGTGTAACAGATAAAATATGGTTGACCCATCTAGTCAGCTCAGTTTGATATCAGTTCTAAAAGCAGCTCTACCTCTAAGGCATGCACATTGAACATGTGCAAACATTTTTAACAAAGCGCACACAAATGGTTTCTGATATTTTAAAAACCTTTAATGTGTACAAAGTGCACACAAATGGCTTCAGATATTTTATAAACCTTTCATTTGTTTCTATTTATTTGCTAACAAGTTTTAATTATCTTTGAGAAATGTATGCTAACAGATATAAGCAACTTTGTAATTTACTCCTATTATCACATTTTCTTCATTCTCATGGTATATTTATTTGATAAAGCAGCAATCTAAGCTAAGGAGCTGGCACATTGTTGGTTCACATCCTGGGTTGCGCTTGCTGATTGGTGGATAAATGTACCCACCAATCAGAAAGCCTTATCCAGGGTGCTGAACAAAAAATGGGCCAGCTCCATAGCTTAGATTCCTGCTTTTTTGAATAAAGATAGCAAGAGAATGAAGAAAATGTATAATATGAGTAAATTAGAAAGTTGTTTAAAATTGCATGCTCTATCTGAATCATGAAAGAAAATTGTGGGTTTAGTATCCCTTTAATTTGTTTGCCCATTTGGGTGCACTTACCTTGTGGTTAATGCTGATGACTGTAATAAATTGCATCTTATTGTTGCCCTTTCAATTAATAATTACCTTCTCAGACAACCAATAAGCCACACATTCAATAAATGGCAATCATCATCATTGGTTCTTTATGCAATTTAGACCTATCCAATGATCCCTCTTCCAATACACAAGAGTTTTACATACACAAAATGATATGCAGCCTCAATGATTTCTGACTTTGAGTCTTCCCCTGGAATAGCCACTGTTTGAATAAATAAAACCTCCCGAGTTGCATATATGTTACATATATGGTATTAAATTGCAATGTATTACATTTTTTTGCATATGTTTAGATGGGCACATGGATACATTTGCGTTGAAGGCATTAATGTGCGATTTAAATTGACTTTCATGGCTTTTTGGTGGCTTTTCACAGACTTTCAAGGAGGGAAGTCATAATTGGCCAATAGCAAGTAAAAGGAAAATTAATAAGTGAGAATTTGAGAAAGTAGTGGAGGGAGAATATAAGGCAAAGGGGAAGTGAAAGATAAATAGGTAGTTACCTTGCTAACTTACAATCACTCAAGAGAGAGAAAAATACTCTAGTGTGCGTATCACAACAAGACAGGGACTACAGCACTCTTTTTAAAATATTTATTAATGTAAGGGTCAGATAGGGTCAGATAGGATATATTGCACACATCATGTGTAGTTACAGCACTTATATACCTAGGAACAAACTGAGTAAGGTATGTTAGGTATTATATTACCTTGTCAACTTGCTGGAACCAATTCTTCAGGAAATGTGTTGCATGACCAAGACTGGAACAGACGTGAATTAGCACTGATAAGCACTCCAGTAGTCATGTGATGAACTGAAGTGTAGTCGAATATCAGAAACTGCTGTGCTGTCAACTTCACTAACCCAAAGTTATTGCACCTCCAAGCTTAGCGCTGCCCCGGATTCTCCTAACCACTCAGCATCCAGACATAGTGCTGTCTCTAACCCACTCATGACAGAAAGATACAGGAAAAGATAAAGGGAGAGAGAGGGTAAAATATTGATAGAGGAAGAAATAGTTTGAGAGAGAGGAAGAGTGAGAGAAAAAAGACATTGATACAGGACAAGAGAGACATAGATATCCCTTTCCATACATAAAATGCCCTTTTACATTGTGCCATCACTCAGGAGTAGAGGAATGGAAATTAACCCATGGCAGTGCCCCTGAGAAACACCAATGAATAGACAAATAGAAAATAAATAGTGGACTGAGCAAATCAGGTGACAACCCCCTTGGATGGCTGAGAAATGCCAGAGGCCAGAAAATGTGTACTAGTCCTCATCTTTTCAACCCAGGTACAGCTTTATTAGCTTGAGATATTATTTCTAAGTATTTTTTTATGTTGTAAAATAGATGACACAAACATTATGCATATATAAAAAAAATATACAGCTTAACTAGCAAGGCATATCATTTAAAAAAGGAAAAATTTATTTTTTAAGAAATCAAGGCTGTTGTAATAGAAAAGTCCAAAACTTGATAAAATGCTCATAAAAAAAACATTTTTGTATAAACTAGAATTTTGCTGTTAAATTTGAAATACTGAATAATTATTTTGTGTTTCCTTCTTAGAAAATGCAGTCATATTTTTTTATACTTACCTTCATGTAACTAATATCTTGCTAAAAAAACTGCTACAAAACTGGAGCTAAAGAATGCATAAGTATTTGTATATGCCCCATGTCACATCTTTGAGTTAAGAGATCAGCTCCATTACAATCAAGGGAGCCACATTCCCTTTATAAAACAGTCCATTCTAATTTATGTGCAAAAACTTATAAAAAGTAAAATAGAAATAAAAGAAAATGAGACAACCACATCAGATTTGAAAAAGTGAGATAATAGTCTGTATGAATTACACATGCTCGAATGAGAGTTAAGTGAAAAACCTGACCATATCTCTAGAATGCCCCTCAGGAACTACTTCCCTATACAAGTAGTTCTTATACAGGACTCAAAATTTCAATTCCTAAGCTATTAGCCAGGCCAAAATTTTACTCGCCAATGATCCCACCTATCACCCGCCCACACCAACTACCCCACCCCATCTTAGCATATCTTTAGCCATTGTGAAATATTTTATTGTGTAGTAATAGTTTTTAATATTTGTTATTTTAACCATAACAAATTAAGTTATTTTAATACAATTATTAAACACATATACACTTGCTGTCCATTTGGCAGAATCTCCCTCTCACATTATGCAATGTTTTGTAAACAAGGGCCGGTTCAATCAGTATGACCTGGTTGAATACAAAACAAATAAATAGTTTGTCATGGCTCACTTGCAAAGGACACTACAAGTGCAGTGGCAGTGCAAAGCATGTATGTACACCCTGATATGTATGACATTCCAAGCTCACACGACATAACAAGTGCAGTGGCTGTGCAAAGCATGTATGCACACCCTGATATGTATGACATTCCAATCTTACATGACATAGAGGGTGATTTTCACTTGATTCATGCACTAATTGTAGAACTAAATATGCAGTGTATCTTGCATGGTGCTAAACATGCAAACTACAATATGTGGGTCACACAATTAGGGAAACTCTTGAACGGATACAAGAACATCTTAACGATATTGAAAATTCGGTACATTGTTCAGCATTAGCCTCCCACTTTATTAATGAACATCAGTCTCAAACCCAAACATTTAAATAGTATATTATTGAAAGAGTGAGAAACCCGTACAGAGGGAAGCATTCTGGATATTTACCCTGAAAACTAGATTCCTCCAAGATTTTAATATTGAAACTGACATTACTAATGTCTGGTAAAATAAAATAGATATATTTGTGTGTAAATGGATATTGCTTGGTCAAATTAATAACAACAAAGAATAAATAAACTCAAATATATTGTTGGGTTCAGTTTTTTATTTTTATTTTGCTGTTAAACTATGACATAGTTTTAAAATTTTGAGAAAAGCCATGCAAAGCAATTTGAAATACTGAATAATTATTTAGTTTTTCCTTCTTCAAAAATGTAGTCATATTTTTATATACTTACCTTCATGTAACTAACATCAGATTTGAAAAAGTGAGACTTGATCATGAAACAAAATGCTTTACATTATAGTTTACAAATAGTCTGTATGAATTACACATGCTTGAATGAGAGTTAAGTGAAAAACCTGACCATATCTCTAGAATTCCCCTCAGGAACTACTTCCCTATACAAGTAGTTCTTATACAGGACTCAAAATTTTCAATTCCTAAGCTATTAGCCAGGTCAAAATTTTACTCGCCCATGGGGGGCGGAGCCAACACTCGTAGCAGCAGGACATGTTCCTTCAGAGCTCCTGCTCATGGATCGAATATATAGCCATATTCAGCTTGATTAGGGACTTTCTATCATACTATTTCTCTTGATTGTGTCCTAGTGTTCATTCAGGGCAAATGTCATATAACCCTGAAATAAGGCCTGTGACACCGCATTAACGCTAAGAACTTTCTGGCCTGACGAACTGCCTAAATAGGATAAGCCGCCATCTTTGAGGCTTTATATACACTTTAGCTATCGCCAGCGGTTTTCCTCATTATCTCCTGCCGCACATGGACTCAGCCCTAAGATATTCCATGGAGCTGCACATTCGGTCCGTACTGCGCAATCTACTACACTCCCTGGACGCCCATCAACAATCTCTCATTACAGAGCTGAGAGCGTCTGTACGCCATAATAGTGATCCACTGACTGCTTATGAGACCGAGAATTCCTCCAGACCCAGCGCTTCACCTATACCACAATGGAGAGGAGACATGCCTCTAGACCCGGAGGAAGTGAGTATCGTAGATGCCCAGAGTCCCGACCCTGCTCTCGCAGACACGATAGATTACTGTGGGCAGCGTAACCTTCTACAGCTCAATGACTCTGAAGCTGAGTATACACAGCATTACGGGGGACAGATTTACAGTCACTCTCCAAGAGCTTATGTAGTAGAAGCGGAGCTACTCCAGGATTCAGCTGTTTGGCAGGTTAGAGAGCTGAGCTCCATGGATAGGCTTTCGTCCGGTGTGCTGAGTAGTGATTCTAGCACAGAACCCTTAGTACTCAGGGTTCAGAATGCTAAGGTGGGCCCACTGGCAGAAGACACTAAAATCCCTAAGGTACTAGGGACTGACATCCGATCAATGGCAGATCCAAGAGAGAGTGGCGGATCGCTGCATAAGGATTATATTGGTGTACTGACATTAATCAATAAAAGAACTGGTGTCGGCTAAGGGATCAGTGGCATTAGTATGATGATACCTTTCAAGAATGAACACTGCCATTCAGTAAGTGACATGATGTATTTCAGGAAAAAAAGCTTGCAAAGCAGTTTGTACTGTATGTTGAACTCTCAATTATTCATGTTATGGCAAATGTTGATTCTGTAACTTGACATCCCCAAATTAATGACTAGGAGTGCTTTTTTTTTTTAGATAGCCCCTTGTAACAAGACTGCAGTCTTTTTTGTCATGCAGCTCTTTAATAGGCTAAGCAAAATGTTTTGGTATGGGATGTTATGTTTAATCTTATATGGTTATATTATTTGTTATGCTATAGTTCTAATATTGTTTACCCTTTACTTGCATAAACCGCTATGGTATTGGCTATGCTGAATATCCCAGCTCCTATCCCCCTAACTTACTTACTTACCCGGGGTACTCATGTCACCTATTTTGCTCTTTACTAATATATGTTTTGGGTTGCCTGTGTCTCCTTGCTACTTAGATCGGTGGTACTAGGATTGAGGGTGTGTAATATGCTTTGGTGCATTTGGGAATGGAATTTCAGTTAGTCATTATGTATACATGTTACTTCAGGTCTTTAGAAACATACTAGTTTCTAGTACTTATTTATGATTCCCATGGCTCACAGTCTTTTTCTAAGTTTACACCCCCCCTGGTTCTATAGTATCCATCTCATGTATGTCTGGGTCTTTGGATGATTTGGACAGTATAATAACACAGATTATGGGAAAAGCTCATCAGTAGCTCCTTCGCTTTTGAAACTTAGAACTAGTATGGGATAAATTTATATCAGCAGCCTGGCCGTCTCTTTTACCCAATTCTAGCTTGTATGTAGCAGGATATGTAGGTACAGAGGTCATATAAGAAAATTATACCAAGCAATTTCTTCATAGTTGATGTTTGAAACTTATTTGTGTTTGCTTCATACAAAGGTTTATATTTCTTTTATTAACTTTTAGTTTAAAACTTTATACTGGTGTGGTGTTGGGGACAACTTTCAAAAATGTTCACTCCAAATGGATTAGTTTTAATTCTCACTCATCCAAATGCTATGTCTAGCTCACTTACTGTAGGAGTGGTTATGGGTACTTGGTAACCAGGCTTGTCTTTCTCTCACCTTCATATAGTTTTACAAATGATTTAGCACTTCCAATATACAGCTGACTATTTTACTGGTTATCAGCAGCCCTTATGGTTACATATATATTTCCCCTAGGTTACTGTGATGAGGATACTAACTTAATATAAAACATGTTACCTTAGTGATAATTGCATATCCTAATAGCAATGTTAAAATATCCTCCTCTAGGACTATATTTTGCACTGAGTTAGGTGAACTTTCTATTGCTACATCTTCATGCACATTATGTTGCGGATCTAAGCTATACGCTATTAATATCTATAAGACCCCCACATATTCATAATTAGGGAGCCTTCTGACTTAGTTTCCTTTTTGAGATCATGTATATTGAGCTTGTCAGAATACCATACGGGTCTACTTTTCTACATGTGCATTTTGTGCCTTGCTCCACTTAGTTTCTTATTTATAGACAATTTTGTATTGGTATATTGTCTTTTGGGTCTTTTGTTCTATTTTCCTTTTTTTTCTTTTTTTTTCTTCCTCCTTTCATGTTATAAGCCATAAAATGTTTCAAGTTATCTGTTCACATTCATAAGTTAGATAGAATATATACTGCAGCTCTATGACAATAGCAGGTTGAGCTCTCCCACGTTCTACTGCATGCTTTAGTACATTTTCCATGTAAATTCATGTGTAAAGATGGGTGTATATAGGTGTATCTATGCGTGTCTTTGTATATATATATGTCCATAGAGAATTAGGATTTTAAGAGACCTGTTATTTCATCTCCTGTTTGCGCTGGAAAGAACCTAGGAATGACCCCTTTTGACTTTAGACATGTCGTATACAGGTTTTTCATATAAGCTCTCCTTTATTATATCCGATAGTACCCAACATCATATTCTCCTTAAGGCACACTATACATTGGCATTCTTATGTTACTTTATGGATGATATAGTTTAACATACTTTCTCATTTGACCACCATTTTGATTATACCTGGAAGCCCATACTGAGGTTATGTCTTTTATATCAATGTCACACATTATTCTTATTAGCTTTAAATTATACTTTAAAATATGAGGCTCTACTTTGTTTACATTGAGCCACATGCTAGCTATGTACAGGGGGTGTATACTCACTTACTCTCTAATAAACCACATGGCAACATGGTTTTTGGTTCATTTAGCTAGATTCTGTCATAACCAGAGCTGACCTATTTGAGACATCTTATAAGGTCTTACACTTCTACATGTAATGGATCTCTCAGAATGGGCTAACTCACAATAGATCATTATAACCTCTCTTATATGTCTTTGCAAAAATATACAGTAGGATCACATAGTTATTTTTCCCCTATTGCTCCTCCTTGAGGCCTGCTGTTAATAGTTTTCTAATAGTTTTCTAAAAGTTTTATTGTGTTGTCTTACCCAGGGGAGCTCCGCCCCTCCCTCCCTCCTCCTTTTTCACTTTTTATTTCGAGCGGCTCTTGCCCGCTGCACTTTACCCTCTCCCCTTTACACACTATGGCCCATTACTGGCCTAAATAAATGCTAATTCTCCACTTCCTAATTTTATTGGAATTGTTAGAGTACAGATAGTTGAAGTGGGGAACATTTGCTATTTAATAATATAAAATGAAGTTCCATCTTATTTGCTCCAGGCACTTTTATTACAATTTATCTTGGCATCACTGGTCTTATTCTTACATGTCTTCCCCACATTATAGAGTTTGTTACCATCATGCCAAAGATAGAATTAGAGACAGCTATATTTTTAATTATTACTTATATATGTTATTTCATTTGACCTTGGTAATAATAGTTGAAGATGCAATCTTTAATTTCTTTGATGCTCTTTATGTATTAATTATGTATCTCTTGCCCTGTTGCAATTTATGAGTCTGGACAAAATTTATCTGTATTTCTTTGTTTCGCACAACTTCAATAAAAACCGTTTAATAAAAAAAAAAAAATTACTCACCAGTGATCCCATTTATCACCCACCCACACCCACTACCCCACCCCTTAGCATATCTTTAGCCATTGTGAAATATTTTATTGTGTAGTAATAGTTTTTAATATTTGTTATTTTAACCATAAAAAAATTAAGTAATTTTAATACAATTATTAAACACATATACACTTGCTGTCCATTTGGCAGAATCTCCCTCTCACTTGATGCAAAGTTTTGTAAACAAGGTAAACAAGGGCCGGTTCAATCAGCAGGACCTGGCCGAACACAAAACGATAAAATAGTTCATCATGGCTCACTTGCAAAGGACACTACAAGTGCAGAGGCAGAACATGCAAAGCATGTCTGCACACCCTGATATGTAAGACATTCCAATCTCACACAACACATAGGGTGTTTTGTAGAACTAAATAACAGTATACAACCCCCACCCCCCAAACTACCAAGGGCCCTTAAAATGGCCTTTTGTAGAGCATTGCCCTAAGTTAAACAGCTCTTTTGCTACAAAAAACAAACACCCCGTAAAAAATACTTTACGTAAAATAACAAACAAATTATAAAAATAAAATAAAAAATATTCCTATTCTAATACCCATTAAAAAAAAAAACACCCCAAAATAAAAAACATCATCTAGAATAAACTACCAATGGCCCTTAAAAGGACATTTTGTAAGGCATTGCCCTAAAGATATCAGCTCTTCTTGTGACAAAAAATACAAATACCCAATAACATTACAAACTCCCACCCCCCCCAAACCCACAAAATAAAAAACTAAATCTAAAAAAACCTAAGCTACCCATTGCCCTGAAAAGGGCATTTAGCTCTTTTGCTGGCCAAAACTTAATCTAAAAATAAAACCCACCCAAAAAACCCTTAAAAAAACCTACCTAACACTAACCCCCGACGATGCACTTACAGTTTTTGAAGTCCCACTTGAACGATCTTCATCACCGTGGAGAAGTCCTCATCCAAGCGGTGAGAAGTCTTCATCCAGGCGGCCTCTTCAATTTTCATCCCGACGGAGAAGTCCTCATCTAACTAGCTAGAATTCTTCATCCAGACGGCATCTTCTATCTTGATCCCGGTGGCGCGGAGCGGGTCCATACTGAAGACATCCGGCATGGAGCATCCTCTTCATACGGTCACTACCGTACACTGAATCTTCAATACAAGGTACGCAATTCAAAATGTTGTCCCTTGCATTCCTATTGGCTGAAAGATTTGATTCAGCCAATAGGAATTAAAGCTGCTAAAATCCTATTGGCTGTTCAAATCAGCCAATAGGATTTAAGCAGCTCTAATTCTGATGAATCAGCCAATAGAATGAGAGCTGCTTAAATCCTATTGGCTGATCCGTGCCCCTGGGATCAAGATAGAAGATGCTGCCTGGATAAAGATTGAAGAGTATAGTGGGGGCAATGTGGGCGGACATCAGATTAAGGGGTTAATAATATTTAAATAGTGTTTGCAATGCGGGAGGGTCGGGGTTTAGGGGTTAATAACTTTAATATAGCGGTGACGATGTTGGGGAGCAGCGCAATAGGGGTTAATACATTTTCTTAGTGGCAGTGATGTCGGTAGTGGCAGATTAGGGGTTAATACATTTATAATAGTGTTTGCGATGCGGGAGGGCCTCGGTTTAGGGGTTAATAGGTAGTTTATGGGTGTTAGTGTACTTTTTAACATATTAGTTATGACTTTTATGTTACAGCTTTGTAGCGTAAAACTCATAACTACTGACTTTAGATGGCGTTATGGATCTTGTCGTTTTAGAGTTTAACACTCTCTTTTTAGTCTCACCGTAAAATTTGTAATACCAGCGTTATGGGAATCCCATGATCATTGGGATATCAGGCAGCAGCAAACATAAGCTTTTGCTGCTTTCAGACTCCAATTGATTCCTATGGCATCCACCGCCTCCAGGGCGGCGGATTGAAAACCAGGTACACTGGGCCGAGCGTACCTGATAGATTTTTGTTAACTAGCAAAAGTAGTCAGATAGTGCCGAACTTGCATTCGGAACATCTGTAGTGACGTAAGCATCGATCTGTGTTGGACTGAGACCGGCAGATCGTATTTTACGTCACAAATTTCTACTATTGCCAGTCTGTAGGCTTTGATAACTAAGGGGAATCAGGCTCACCGCAAATACGCTGCGGAATTCTAGCGGCTTGATAAGTAGATGCCATCAAGTAAGTTGTTTCTCCAGTAGCAGGGAATATAACACACCACAATATAATTGTTACTCTTGTTCAGCTTTTAATAAGGTAACAGCATCAGCAGTATTTGTAAAGAGCTGCAAGTCATGATTAACTTTAGAGTAATGCAAGGTTATTGCAATGTGGCAGAGATACAGGGAGTGCAGAATTATTAGGCAAATGAGTATTTTGACCACATCATCCTCTTTATGCATGTTGTCTTACTCCAAGCTGTATAGGCTCGAAAGCCTACTACCAATTAAGCATATTAGGTGATGTGCATCTCTGTAATGAGAAGGGGTGTGGTCTAATGACATCAACACCCTATATCAGGTGTGCATAATTATTAGGCAACTTCCTTTCCTTTGGCAAAATGGGTCAAAAGAAGGACTTGACAGGCTCAGAAAAGTAAAAAATAGTGAGATATCTTGCAGAGGGATGCAGCACTCTTAAAATTGCAAAGCTTCTGAAGCGTGATCATCGAACAATCAAGCGTTTCATTCAAAATAGTCAACAGGGTCGCATGAAGCGTGTGGAAAAACCAAGGTGCAAAATAACTGCCCATGAACTGAGAAAAGTCAAGCGTGCAGCTGCCAAGATGCCACTTGCCACCAGTTTGGCCATATTTCAGAGCTGCAACATCACTGGAGTGCCCAAAAGCAAAAGGTGTGCAATACTCAGAGACATGGTCAAAGTAAGAAAGGCTGAAAGATGACCACCACTGAACAAGACACACAAGCTGAAACGTCAAGACTGGGCCAAGAAATATCTCAAGACTGATTTTTCTAAGGTTTTATGGACTGATGAAATGAGAGTGAGTCTTGATGGGCCAGATGGATGGGCCCGTGGCTGGATTGGTAAAGGGCAGAGAGCTCCAGTCCGACTCAGATGCCAGCAAGGTGGAGGTGGAGTACTGGTTTGGGCTGGTATCATCAAAGATGAGCTTGTGGGGCCTTTTCGTGTTGAGGATGGAGTCAAGCTCAACTCCCAGTCCTACTGCCAGTTTCTGGAAGACACCTTCTTCAAGCAGTGGTACAGGAAGAAGTCTGCATCCTTCAAGAAAAACATGATTTTCATGCAGGACAATGCTCCATCACACGCGTCCAAGTACTCCACAGCGTGGCTGGCAAGAAAGGGTATAAAAGAAAAAAATCTAATGACATGGCCTCCTTGTTCACCTGATCTGAACCCCATTGAGAACCTGTGGTCCATCATCAAATGTGAGATTTACAAGTAGGGAAAACAGTACACCTCTCTGAACAGTGTCTGGGAGGCTGTGGTTGCTGCTGCACGCAATGTTGATGGTGAACAGATCAAAACACTGACAGAATCCATGGATGGCAGGCTTTTGAGTGTCCTTGCAAAGAAAGGTGGCTATATTGGTCACTGATTTGTTTTTGTTTTGTTTTTGAATGTCAGAAATGTATATTTGTGAATGTTGAGATGTTATATTGGTTTCACTGGTAAAAATAAATAATTGAAATGGGTATATATTTGTTTTTTGTTAAGTTGCCTAATAATTATGCACAGTAATAGTCACCTGCAGACACAGATATCCCCCTAAAATAGCTATAACTAAAAACAAACTAAAAACTACTTCCAAAACTATTCAGCTTTGATATTAATGAGTTTTTTGGGTTCATTGAGAACATGGTTGTTGTTCAATAATAAAATTAATCCTCAAAAATACAACTTGCCTAATAATTCTGCACTCCCTGTATGTGGTAAGTTCAGAAACAGGGAGAAATATAAGTATAAATTTGGAAGCAAAGTAATATCAGACTTTAACTTACAGCGTCCTGGTAAGTGTTTACAGACAGGTGCGGCCCAGTGAGGGAGAAGCCAAGATCTGCATTACAGATATAGTTATTAACTATGGATCAGTATCACCCCAACAGATGATAACTGAAATAAGTAAGTATTCTGTATAACAGTCTTATAGAATGAGTATAAGCACAAATACCTAGGTCTTCATGCAGGATAGTAGATTTATGAAGCAGTGTGTTGTAGTAGTTTTCAACAGAGCTCTGCACAGATGATTTGTAGTGAAGTATTTGTAATCCAAGAGGAAAAGAGCTCAGGAACAGAGAAGTGCTTCAGAGAACACTAATCAATACTAAGCACCTGGTAGTAGCTGCATGCTGCTTTTAAAGGAAAAGTAGGTGGGATTAGAGTCCAAACTCAGAGAAGCAGAATTTAAAGGGGAAGTAGAAGGAATTAATAATGAGTCCTGACAAATCAAAAGGTAGTGGCAGTGGGGTTAGAAGAAAAAGTGTCCCTGCAGTTACTTTGAATACAAAAAACTTATCATCTGGTTGCACCCTTATCTGCTAAAAATTATATGATCTATGGGTACAGAACATTTCTTATTTCCCCACAATATTCCCTTAAATTATTGTTTGCACATTCCCCTAATCTGCAACCTGACTAGGACATATATAAAAAAAATCTGTGAAGAGTCCTCAAAATCTCTTAAGCTATGTTTTGTTGCTCAAGTTTTTATGTATAAAGCTCCAGAACTCTCCCACCTAAATTTAGAAATGCTAGTTAATTGGTACTGACTATTAATCCGCATTCTTTATTGACATATGGCCTACTACTCCTATCCCCTCATTTTCTATTCTCAAATCAGCTAGATCAGGGCTCTACATAATTCACATAAGCTAAACTCCTGTTGACAATACTTCTGCCTCTCAACGTCACCAGCGCTTTTTCTCAATGCCTCCACATCAACGCAACCACTCTTCACCTTATTGGAAATGCTCCACCTTCAAGCCGATGCTCCATCTTTACAGCAGCATTTAACTGCTGCACCTACATGCCCAGATTTCAATAGTGAGTGAATGTTGATTTAACATTTACTCACTATCTTCTACTTGCCACAGTTCAATTTCTACTCACTATTGCCTAGAGGGTGAGTAAAAATTTGCAGCCCTGTGTATATATTTATATATAACTATATCTATCTATCTATCTATCTATCTATCTATCTATCTATATATATATATATATATATATATATATATAAAGCCTTCATGTAAAGACTGCACGCTCCGGACTTATTTTCAGATAATAATCACTGGGTCTTGCCCTTTATTAAACATAAACAGTGTTAAAGTATATACATACCTTATTATATATCTCACACCAACCTAATTGTGCAGCTCTGACAACCAGGAACTCCCCCAGCATTCCATCCACGCAACTGTGCATGTGCAAGAGTCCACTACGGAAGCCCGAGTAGGCCAACTGTCAAAAATCAAAGTGAAAATACATAAAAATGTTATGACTATAACATGACAAAAAATACACAATCCCAGACACAGCGTACATGCCCTAACTATACTAACCTTACAGATCTGTACCCTCCTATCTCTACTGATCTTTTTTTTTATTGAGACATGTATAGGTACATCATGACAAGACCACTAAGAACATATGGTGAAATGAATAATAAATGCAAACAGTACAAAAACATTGTTAAAAGGGATAGGTAAAAAATGCTTCCAGGTCAGTCCGAAGGCTCTACTGATCTTTTTATCTATGTTGTAACCTACAATGCGATATCCTACCTATCAGCTGTTATGTACAGACCACTTGCCAACACATATCATAATCAGGCAAAGTGGGTAAGATTATCCTATCCTAAACACATTATGCTAGTATTAGGGATGAAACTATCTACATATGTCAACAAGTTAAACGCTATTACCACTACTATTCTGTTACTTGTAGCCCTACACCTAGAGTGCATTAACACACTACAGCTCACTATTAAATGGTACCAAGTACTTACATTTTATGTAGTCTTAATGTGTATGTTAATAACAGGATTTCTCAGTTACCAAACATTAGTCAACAGCAAGTCTCAATTAATTTCAAATATTATTTTCAAAATCCCTCTGCAGCCTCATAAGCTTCTAAGAATCTAGCGCTATATGTATTACCTAGTTATTAGCTTTTGACACATTTTACAGTGTTATAAGGGATTTAATTAATAATTAAAAAAAATCTAATCTGATGCTGAAAGTTTGAATAAAAAAACAACAAAACAAACATTTTATTACTAAGTAAAGTATTATCAACATTTAAGAGGAGAACAATTATATTCACATTTGTAAGCAGAAAGGATTGACCTTCTTTAGGATAGGCAAAATATGTTGCTACATTATTTGATTGACAACTTTACATAAGTCATAAAAACACTGCTTGTGGAACATAAAAAAAAAATGAAATCCAATCCTTCCTTTAATCCAAAAGACTACAATGTTTGTAAAAAAAATCAATACAATTTGGCTCTCATTGAAGCAATTTCCTATTCAAATCACCTCCCCAGCGGGTAAATGCGGTACCTCTAACAACTGTCATCTCATTTGGGAACAATTATTTTCCTGTAATATATCTCCCCAAAGAATATTCTTTTCACAGTGTTAAATGCACAAATGAATGATTTATGTTCAAATAATACAGTCTTCCCTTTTATTGAGGTTTCTCTTGTATAATAATAAAGGGAACAATCACACAAAATTAATGAATTACCATTAAAGTATTACACGTAGCATAAAGTGTCAATTCAGTACTTTACAAGAATGTTACTGCATCTCCCATTGTAGCATGGGCATCTACAGAATTGTTTCCTGGGGGAAAATAATAATAATAAAAAATGCCCTTAATAAAATGAAGTGACAATGTGTATAGCTGAAGACCATTTCTTTTTGCATATATTATCAGCACTTTTTTTTAAAAAAAATGTGTTTTTTATCATCAAAAAGTGACTCAAGTAAGTGTTTATGTTAAATATAACATCTTTCTTAACACCCACATTTAGAAGTAGAAACATCTCATTCTTGTTTATACCAAAATATCTACTATCATAATTTATTTTTAACATCTTTTTTTATGCCACTCTTAACATCCCTGCCTCTCATATAGAAGGATACAATAATTTTTCAGCAAAAAAAGTAAATTAATGCAAAGATCCTGTCAGATTAGCAAGTGTATTAAAGGGACATGACACCCACATTTTTTATTTCATGATTTAGAAAGAGAATACAATTTTAAACATCTTTCTAATTTACTTATATTATCTAATTTGTTTTATTCTCTTGATATTTGTTGCTGAAAAGCATATCTAGATATGCTCAGCAGCTGCTGATTGGTTGATGCACATAGAAGCCTTGTGTGATTGGCTCCCCATGTGCATTACTTTTTCTTCAACTAAGGATATCGAAAAAATGAAGCAAAATAAATAATAGAAGTAAATTGTAATGTTGTTTAAATTTCTATGCTCTATCTGAATCATGAAAGAAAGATTTTGGGTTTAGTGGCCCTTTAATGTTATATTCTATTAAAGGGACAGTCAAGTTAAAAAAAAACTTTCATAATTCAGATAGGGCATGTAATTTTAAAAAAACTTTCCAATTTACTTTTATCACCAATTTTGCTTTGTTCTCTCTAATCTAAATGCATTTTGGTAGTTTTTCACCACTAGAGGACATTAGTTCATGTGTTTCATATAGATAACATTGAGCAAATGCATGTGAATTTACCATGGAGGCAGCTCTGATTGGCTAAAATGCAAGTCTGTCAAAAGAACTGAAATAAGGGGGCAGTCTGCTGAGGCTTAGATACAAGGTAATTACAGAGGTAAAACGTGTATAATTATAACTGTGTTGGTTATGCAAAACTGGTGAATTGGTAATTAAGGGATTATCTATCTTTTAAAACAACAACAATTCTGGTGTTGACTGTCCCTTTAATTACAAAAAAAATTAAAACAATACTCCTCTTTATTTTTAATATATTTTGTGGTTAGTTGATTAAATTCTATTTTTATTTGTTCCTTGTCATCAGAGTCGGCTTTAGGAATCATGAGGTCTAAAGGCAAAATTAAAATAATAGGACCCATATATTTAATTTTTATAACTTATTAATACAGTGGGGCAAAAAAGTATTTAGTCAGCAACCAATTGTGCAAGTTTTCCCACTTAAGAAGATGAGAGAGGCCTGTAATTTTCATCATAGGTATACCTCAACTATGAGAGACAAAATGTGGAAACAAATCCAGACAATATCAAAAGTTAATCTCAATACTTTGTTATATATCCTTTTTTGGCAATGACAGAGGTCAAACGTTTTCTGTAAGTCTTCACAAGGTTGTCACACACTGTTGCTGGTATGTTGGCCCATTCCTGCATGCAGATCTCCTCTAGAGCAGTGATGTTTTGGGGCTGTTGCTGGGCAACACTGACTTTAAACTCCCTCCAAAGGTTTTCTATGGGGTTGAGATCTGGAGACTGGCTAGGCCACTCTAGGACCTTGAAATGCTTCTTATGAAGCCACTCCTTCGTTGCCTGGGCGGTGTGTTTGGGATCATTGCCATGCTGAAAGACCCAGCCACGTTTCATCTTCAATGCCCTTGCTGATGGAAGGAGGTTTGCACTCAAAATCTCACGATACATGGCCCCATTTATTCTTTCATGTACACGGATCAGTCATCTTGTTCCCTTTGCAGAGAAACAGCCCCAAAGCATGATGTTGCCACCCCCATGCTTCACAGTAGGTATGGTGTTCTTTGGTTGCAACTCAGCATTCTCTCTCCTCCAAATACGACGAGTTGTGTTTCTGCCAAACAGTTCTACTTTGGTTTCATCTGACCATATGACATTCTCCCAATCCACTTCTGGATCATCCAAATGCTCTCTAGCATACTTCAGACGGGCCTGGACATGTACTGGCTTAAGCAGGGGGGCACATCTGGCACTGCAGGATCTGAGTCCCTGGCGGCATAGTGTGTTACTGATGGTAGCCTTTGTTCGAGGGAGATTATCAGTGGTCTTGTATGTCTTCCATTTTCTAATTATTGCTCCCACAGTTGATTTCTTCACACCAAGCTGCTTGTCTATTGCAGATTCAGTCTTCCCAGCCTGGTGCAGGTCTACAATTTTGTTTCTGGTGTCCTTCAACAGCTCTTTGGTCTTCACCATAGTGGAGTTTGGAGTGTGACTGTTTGAGGTTGTGGACAGGTGTCTTTTGTACTGATAACAAGTTCAAACAGGTGCCATTAATACAGGTAATGAGTGGAGGACAGAGGAGCCTCTTAAAGAAGAAGATACAGGTCTGTGAGAGACAGAAATATTGCTTGTTTGTAGGTGACCAAATACTTATTTTCCACCATAATATGCAAATAAATTCTTTCCAAATCAGACAATGTGATTGTCTAGATTTGTTTCCACATTTTGTCTCTCATAGTTGAGGTATACCTATGATGAAAATTACAGGCCTCTCTCATCTTCTTAAGTGGGAGAACTTGCACAATTAGTGGCTGACTAAATATTTTTTTGCCACACTGTATGTTTTGCACGGTGTACCTAGCTGTTTCTAAAACATTTTCCATATTTTTTTAATTTATTGAAATAATTTGTTTTTTCATTCAATTTCACCAAATTTCTTAATAATAATGGAGAGATAGAGAAAGAGAGAGATTGTGAAGAGAGAGGAAGTAGAGGGAAAGAAGAAGAGAGACAGTAGAGGGAGGAAGGTAGAGGGGCAGGAGAAAAAAGAGGAGGGAGAAAGGGAGGAAGAAGTAGACAAGTACAAAGGAAGAAAGATTAAAGGAAAGATTAGAGGGAAAAGTTGAAGAGTGGAGACAGAATAAAAAGAATCGCTAGAGAAGGGAAAGAGAGAAAGAGAAGAGTATGGTTATTAATTAAAGGGGGTCTCCATTTTCTCCAAACAGTTTATTTGGAATCAATATATGTTAATAATAAGAGAAATATTTACAGGTATAAATATATATATATATATATATATATATATATATATATATATATATATATATATATATATATATATATATATATATATATATATATATATATATACATCTATTTTACAGCAAAACAGTCCAAATAATTACTATAGTGCAACTTCTACTATAACACAATTTGTGCAACACTGCTAAAATAATCACAGGAATTTATCCAAGGAATATACTTAGCCACATTCTCCAGTGTGTCCAAAATCATCCATCCTTTCAGGAACAGGATAAGAAAGAGAGCGAGATAGAGAGTGTTCCAGTTTTTATACCCCAATTCAATAGGGAGTGGTTTATCAAATGCCACTCAAAGGCTATTGGGAGTGTCCTACTTAGACGGACACTAGGCCAAAGAACTACTTGAATATTCAATTTTAAAACCAGCTATGTGAATTGCTAGGTATAAAATCTGTGAGCTGTATTTTAATATTCCAGTGATAAAATGTCACCACATTCCCTCACTTTTTCTTCTCCTATGTTGCCCCCTTTTCTAGATATACCCACTAGTACAGAAGAAGTCAGTGGGAATGAAAGCCTTACAGGGAAAACTCTCCCACCATCCCTTTGGAATCATTCTCTCTGCGATATGAGCTCTTCTGTACTTTCCTAGGACTTTCAATTCCTAGTCTAACTTTATACAATTCATTAAATAAAATTGCACTCAATATTATACATAGACACAACTTCCTATGCTAAACCCCATTAGCAATATTTATACAATGGTCTTAAAATTGGGAAAAATGTAAAGTTCATGCATAAGTGCGTGAGTGTGGGTACACTAGATGGGTATGCGTGTAGTAAAATCTTTATTAATAAAGTGTGAATTGTGCCTGTAAATCAAAAGTTAGTATGGTTCACTGAAGTTCTTTGTTGTCATCTTTTGGCATATGGTCCTTGCTTTTGCTTTACCAATCGTCTCTCTCTTTCAACCACTTTGTTTTTTTCCAAGACCCTCAAAGGAATGAAAAGAGATTAAAACCAGGCATATATTTTCTTCACACTACAACACTCCATCTGCAGTAGAAACCGCATTCACAGTTATTAACTTCATGTTGGGATGTGCCTTTATTATTGCATCATCCCACTTGCACCCTTACTTAAACTTATGTTGCTTGTCTTATATGATTATTACCCCTTTGTGCTATATATTATTTTGGTCTAATGCCTTATTTTACATCTCCATTGTGATACATGTTATACTTATTTAATTTGTCCAACTCCACCATCATAGCTTCATGGTAAGATCAGTCCTGAAGATACCTGAAAAACAGCAATCTATAATATGTGTTATTGGGGAAAGCTGGAAGGAAAGAGGAGAAGCCTTCTGTCTTCATTGGTTCTCTTTCTGAAAGATAAGACTTCAGACAGTTTACATGAAAATTTTCTTGCATGTGGCATCCCAAAAGTAATTACAATGGAGGTATCTGTTATTGGTTTTTACAAAGAGAATGCATCAATTAACTATGCATTCTAAATATTGGCATATTTAAAACTTAATAATAAAAACACTTAAAATTATTAATTGAACTTAAAACTAAAGTACACATTACATTATACAAATGCACTGCAAACAAATATGCTTATAAACAAAATGCAATTATTTAATTTGAGCACTCCAGCTCTGTCAGCTGTTTCTTTAGAAAACCAATTTCATCTCTCATTCTCCTGTTTTGTTGTTTGAGTTCCAAATAACTTAAGTTGGCCTTATTGCATATCTCATTTGGCCTCAGCGTCCAATTTTTTACTTATTTTCTCCTCTGTTAATATCGCCATTCAAATTCCTGTCTCTCCAGTTCCCTGTATTTAATCCTCTACTATTCTGATATCCCCAAACATTCATTCTGTTACCCCTCTCGGATTCCTGCCTGTGAATATTCAGATTGTTCTCCATTGATTGTTTCACTGCAGAAATTGCCTTAATGGTGTATGGGTGATAATTCCACCACTTCTCAGCTCTAGTGAGCACCATTTTTAAGTTTGTGGAGTTTGGATCATACAGCTTTACAAACTCCTGACACTTTCTAGGGAGAGCTTCAAGTACACTCTGTATGTGAGCTGGTGACCCCCAGACCATTTGGGTCTGTGGCTGGCACAGTATACACCAGAATAAAACTCTTTTTGCTACTTAAAATCGCCCATATAGAGGTCTCATGGTAATTTCACTAATCTCTTTTTCTAGACTAGTAAAATTGAAAAAGGTTTTAACTATTCTCCCAACCTGATCAGATATGCTTGAGTTGAATCCTAATAACCTGTTCGCATAGGGGCCCATGGCATCTTGAAGCAAATCTGTCCATTCCTGCATGCTCATACCTACTTTAATGGCTTTTTCAGACCCCTTTTGAAACCAATGTGAAAAGTTATTAAAGCTGTTTGTGGGGATTGTGCCCCACCATGTCTTTATCTGCTACAGTCTTCGGCCTAGTCTGATTTGAAAAACCTGTAGGAACTTTCAGGGTGTTAAAATTATCAGATATTATGATAGGGGCAATTGGAATAGAACTTGGGTTTTTAGTGGGGCCCACTTGCATTTTATCTTGTTTTATTACTTGTTTTGGCTCTTTCCTTTGTGGCAGTAAATGATCACAATCTGCATTGTTCCCAGAAATATCACTATTTTTTTTCTTCTTAGTTTATTTTCATTTGTAACTCAGTAATTTTATTTGAGTATTTGTTTCTGCTGTGTTCTGTTAATTTTAATTGACTGTTGTAATTTACCGATCTGTATAGTGTTAGTTAAAGCAGAAAGATGAATACAATCTCTATCAGACTGTGTTTTATCTAACTTTAATTTCAAATCTTTATTTTGCTCTGTCAAGTCTCCAATAATGTTTGTTAGTCCCCTTATTGTTGACATCACTGCCTGCGCTATCATACATTTTCTTTTATTATTATTATTAATATTTTTAAGACTTACTACCTGTGTTAGTATCTCTAAAACGTTTCACAGTTTGTGTTCTTAGCTTCTGGGATGAGGAATGGACCATTGTATTTATGGATATAGTTTTTAAAGTAGTTGCAAACCTCTTGTGAAATAAAGTTTTTCACAAGCATTTTAGCAGATAGCCGTTAGAACTAAAATAATAAATAAATAAAAAATATATAAAGAACAAAAATAGATCCCAGCACTGTCAGGAGGACTCAAATAAATAACCAGATAAGAGAAACTTTGAAAAAATAAAAAATAAGTCCTTTATTATGCATGATGAAATCTCATACAATTAAAAGCATACAGAGAACATCTGGCCGGTTTCGGCTCAGGTAGCCATAATCCTAGATTAGATATAAAAAAAAAACATGTATTAGAATCAATATTTTCCTAACCACTGAATGTAATCTGGGGAACAGAATCTGAATAGTGTGTCTCTCATAGCATAGTATTTTTTTTGAATGTTTGGTAGGTTTAGACTGTCTAGCTGGTGGGGAATCTAGCACACCTGAAGTAAACTTTATCCCAAAGTTTAAAGAGTTATAGTTAGTTGTAGTAGGTGGCGCAAAACAAGTTGCTATTCCCAATGTGTCTTACTGTACAAGTTGCTATTCCCAATGTGTCTTACTGTACTGGACAGCCGAAACATGTTGATACCAGAGCACACCTGCACAGGATTTGAGAAGACAAAGTGAATACCAGCTATACCCAGTTGAAATATTCAAGTTCCCACTGAGCGGCATATATTTAACTGCAAAGATCACATTGATAACTAGAAATCCTTTTTCTACTTATCCTACAAACTTTCTACTTATCCCAACAACCACATTTCAGCTAAGAAACCTGGGAACAACAGACCAGAAAGGCACGCAAAAATTCCACATCAGGAGGTTATCCAACAACCATACCATCGTGATCGGTCACTGACCGACAGACAAGCCACAGAATAGAAAAAACGGAGATACTTAAAAAACATCAGCAAACGGTTAGCACTTAACCGCAACGAAGATCCCACCAAGAAACCCTTAGGAGCGCGATCGGTCACTGACCGACAAAGGATAAGGTAACTGAGCGGCCACGATAACTACCCAAACACTTATATAAAAGTGAATTTTCTCGCAGCAAACAGATAAGCCCACCTAATAAGAGGAAACCAAAGCAGCATTTATTTAACCGCCAGCAGCTCATATAGAACTGCCACCAGCTTGATCTTGAAACTTAATCAAAACACTGGCATAGCGGCGTTTATTTAACCGCAATTATCTCACAAAAGCGATATCAAACAGATACACTTCAAGGTACTAATTTGTATACTTATATTATAGTGTGATAAAAATCGCACCAACATACCTCTACATTTGATATATAGTTGCCTAAGATAAGATCTCAATTGCATAGCTGAACTTGAAACAAAGTATCCTATATGAACTATACAGCAACTATTGTTTTATCCACTATAAAATTGTATCTACAAACATTCTGTTAGAAATTACAACTTGTGATAAACCCAAAACTGTATAAATTATAAGATTTCAACGTTATTATTTTAATTTAATTTATTTTTTATATATTATGTACATTTTTATACATAAAGACACCAGTGTCATTTTTTAAACTTTGAAGGAATTGTAATAATTTTTGTTTAACTGTACTTTTAGCATCACTACTATTGGGTAAATTTACCATAATCAAATAAAGGATCATATTTATTTCTTAAATAGTTTCGACATCCATTTTTTCCAAAAGAGAATATAAAATTAGGACTCATCAAAACATTAACATATATTGAGCCCACATATTATCACACATATTTACAGTAAGACACATTGGGAATAGCAACTTGTTTTGCGCCACCTACTACAACTAACTATAGTATTTTTTTTTAAATGTTTACACAGGATGTACAAGGTACCATTGAGATGCTAATTTTACACAACAAAGGACATAGAAGTTAAGCCACCTAGAAGAGGTAATATTTAGATCTGTTTCTAAGCAGGTCAGCATTCCAGCAGAGATGGTAATATACTTAAATTTAGTTTTCCTAACCACTGCTCAATATTCTTTATTATAAATCTGGGGAACAGACTTTGAATAGTGTGTCTTTCACAGCATAGTTTGCCAGACTATGTTACCTGCCCCAACTGCAAGGAATTATCATATCTATAGGGTAATGAAACACCAGACTAAACAGAAGTTAAGCAATTTAGACTTTATGTAAAGGATATAACTTTGTATATAAGGAGCAGAAATCAAGCATTTAAAAAACAAACAAAAAAAAAAACATTTGTAGTCCTAAAATATAGACCAAATTGAAAATGCAGACTAAATTAAACACTGTTGAGATGTTTTTAGTTTCATTTTAAAAATATTTGAGCTTTTAAAATATTGCTCTAAACTATATTACTTGCAAATCCAAGTAGTGTGTCACACACAAAATAACTTGTCAACCTACCTTCCTGCACCTTCCCCCAACAGGAAGGAATTTACATTAACATATGTATAGGGCAAGCTACAACTCTGGGTGTAACACATTCACAGAAATGAATCATTTGTCATTTAGACAACAAGTAAATATCATGTCTCTTAAATTCATTAGATTTTACAGAAAACAATAATTCTAAACTATTTTACTCTCAAAATAATTGTTTAAAATCCATGCAGTGACCAATAAAAACATTTGAAGAAAAAACACACACAACATGTCTAGCAGGGAGAACTCTTATAGAAAACGGGCTCATCAATAAAAAGTATCCAGATTCCAAAAACAAGAAAAATACAAGTTAATGTCAACTTTAATTCAAAGCTACAGACAATGTATAATCCCAGCAGTAAAAATAAACAACGTTTACCAAACCTAGTAATCATAAAAAAAAACAAATATCGTATACAACAGGCCTGCTGAAACCAACCATTATGTGCTCTTTTTAAATACAGTACTACATACAAAAACTTTGCTATAAAACACCAAATCTACCTTTACTGCAGTTAAATTTAAACATTTTGCAGTAACATACAATTGTATTATTTGCTCTAAAATGAGAAATTTCCTTTGACTGAGGCCCTCCCACCATGTAACTCTATGCAAATGCAAATGTATACAGACCAGAAATACAGGTTTTTAAAACCATGCTTTTCTTGAGAAACATTTAAAAGATATATCCTCATCCTGCAATATTCTAAAATTAAATCAACATATTATTTAATTCCTGCAAAACTAATCGACATATGGATTTGTCTACAACTTCATGGCCGACAAAATGTGGTTATTAATTAAAAGGGGTCTCCATTTTTCCAAACAGTTTATTTGGAATCAATATATATTAATAATAAGAGAGATATTTACAGGTATATATAAATATATATATATATATATATATATATATATATATATATATATATATATATATATATATATATATACATCTATTTTACAGCAAAACAGTCCAAATAATTACTATAGGGTAACTTCTACTATAACCACAGTTTGTGCAACACTGCTAAAATAATCACAGGATTTTATCCAAGGAATATACTTAGCCACATTCTCCAGTGTGTCCAAAATCAGCCATCCTTTCAGGAACAGGATAAGAAAGAGAGTGAGATAGAGAGTGTTCCAGTTTTTTTATACCCCAATTCAATCGGGAGTGGTTTCTCAAATGCCACTCAAAGGCTATTGGGAGTGTCCTACTTAGACAGACACTAGGCCAAATAACTAGTTGAATATTCAATTTTAAAACCAGCTATTTGAATAGCCAGGTATAAAATCTGTGAGATATATTTTAATATACCAGTGATAAAATGTCACCCCAAAGAGCAGACAGGAAATGTACACATACAGGGAGTGCAGAATTATTAGGCAAGTTGTATTTTTGAGGATTAATTTTATTATTGAACAACAACCATGTTCTCAATGAACCCAAAAAACTCATTAATATCAAAGCTGAATAGTTTTGGAAGTATTTTTTAGTTTGTTTTTAGTTATAGCTATTTTAGGGGGATATCTGTGTGTGCAGGTGACTATTACTGTGCATAATTATTAGGCAACTTAACAAAAAACAAATATATACCCATTTCAATTATTTATTTTTACCAGTGAAACCAATATAACATCTCAACATTCACAAATATACATTTCTGACATTCAAAAACAAAACAAAAACAAATCAGTGACCAATATAGCCACCTTTCTTTGCAAGGACACTCGAAAGCCTGCCATCCATGGATTCTGTCAGTGTTTTGATCTGTTCACCATCAACATTGCGTGCAGCAGCAACCACAGCCTCCCAGACACTGTTCAGAGAGGTGTACTGTTTTCCCTCCTTGTAAATCTCACATTTGATGATGGACCACAGGTTCTCAATGGGGTTCAGATCAGGTGAAAAAGGAGGCCATGTCATTAGATTTTCTTCTTTTATACCCTTTCTTGCCAGCCACGCTGTGGAGTACTTGGACGCGTGTGATGGAACATTGTCCTGCATGAAAATCATGTTTTTCTTGAAGGATGCAGACTTCTTCCTGTACCACTGCTTGAAGAAGGTGTCTTCCAGAAACTGGCAGTAGGACTGGGAGTTGGGCTTGACTCCATCCTCAACCCGAAAAGGCCCCACAAGCTCATCTTTGATGATACCAGCCCAAACCAGTACTCCACCTCCACCTTGCTGGCGTCTGAGTCGGACTGGAGCTCTCTGCCCTTTACCAATCCAGCCACGGGCCCATCCATCTGGCCCATCAAGACTCACTCTCATTTCATCAGTCCATAAAACCTTAGAAAAATCAGTCTTGAGATATTTCTTGGCCCAGTCTTGACGTTTCAGCTTGTGTGTCTTGTTCAGTGGTGGTCGTCTTTCAGCCTTTCTTACCTTGGCCATGTCTCTGAGTATTGCACACCTTGTGCTTTTGGGCACTCCAGTGATGTTGCAGCTCTGAAATATGGCCAAACTCGTGGCAAGTGGCATCTTGGCAGCTGCACGCTTGACTTTTCTCAGTTCATGGGCAGTTATTTTACGCCTTGGTTTTTCCACACGCCTCTTGCGACCCTGTTGACTATTTTGAATGAAACGCTTGATTGTTCGATGATCACACTTCAGAAGCTTTGCAATTTTAAGAGTGCTGCATCCCTCTGCAAGATATCTCACTATTTTTGACTTTTCTGAGCCTGTCAAGTCCTTCTTTTGACCCATTTTGCCAAAGGAAAGGAAGTTGCCTAATAATTATGCACACCTGATATAGGGTGTTGATGTCATTAGACCACACCCCTTCTCATTACAGAGATGCACATCACCTAATATGCTTAATTGGTAGTAGGCTTTCGAGCCTATACAGCTTGGAGTAAGACAACATGCATAAAGAGGATGATTTGGTCAAAATACTAATTTCCCTAATAATTCTGCACTCCCTGTATATATAATATCACAAAATATTTCCTTGTACATGTTGTGTTTCCTAGACCATGTACCATTTTAGAAGCCCTCCTTTGGATGATTTCTATTGTCAAATCAAACTTTGAGAAAGAGTGGCACACTGTTTTGAGTGACTCCTCCAGATCACACTATGGATAATTATTTTTACACTGTCAAGGAGATTCATGGATGAAATTGAGTTGTAGTGTTCCTTAAGTAACAACATTCTGGCATTTTTTTTTATTACAAAATATAATTTAATTCTGTAAAAAATTGGGTCAAGGATCCCAGTAAGGCCCTTGAGAAAAATAGGGTGTGTGTACATTCTACAGTCTCAACGGAAAATAGGAGTGGTCTTCAAATTTTTCCAGGGCTGCTTTTTATTTAGAGTCTGACCCTGGAGATGGAAGGAGAGTGGGTGCAAAAAGGAGATATAGTGGAAAAGGGGATACAGGATGGAGAAACAAGTTGAGTGGAGATAATGGAGAAAGAGTGAGAAGAGAGAGATGAGGGAGAGGAAGAAAGGTGAGAAGGGGGAGTGAAGAGGTAGAGAAATGTGGAGAGGCAGAGTGAAGAAAAAAAGGATGGGCAGAGAGAAGGAGGAAATATGGAAAGAGAGTAGAAAGTGAAGAAAGAATGGAGTGAAAAGGAAGATAGAGGGGAGAAGACAGAAAAAAAGTTTAAAGAAAGAGGAAGTGTGAGAGAAAAGGGAGAGACAAGAGAAAAAGAGAAATGAGGGGTGCAGATAGTAAAAAGAAAGGAGAGAAGAGGAAGAGAGGAGAGGGAGTTTATTGGCAGCTATCACATCTGGTTGCATACGGGTTAAAATGCTGTGTTCTGCTGTGAGCTCCAGGGAGGGAACCTAGGAGGAACGAGACAAAGTGCAGCCCTCAGCCCTTTTATATGTTCATTGTTGCCAGTCTCCTTCTGCATCCTGATTAGCTGATTAGGTTGAGGCTGGTATAAGGTGTAGGAAAGGGAGGAGCAGACAGAGCAGTAGTGTTTGTGCTTAAGAGACTGTGAGGGCTAGAATATTGGGGGGTGCCAGGGGACAGCTTGTGGACTGGGAAGGTGTACTATAAAAAACTAACTGTCCCGCGAACAAAAAAAGAAAATAAATAGCACATATTTTATAAGCCCCTGTGTTAGGTCCCATCATGAAATATGCTTTAGGTGGTCACCTATTAGGGGAGGGAGAGAAAGAGATGGATATTTACACATACAAACATGTATACACATATATATACAGGGAGTGCAGAATTATTAGGCAAGTTGTATTTTTGAGGATTAATTTTATTATTGAACAACAACCATGTTCTCAATGAACCCAAAAAACTCATTAATATCAAAGCTGAATAGTTTTGGAAGTAGTTTTTAGTTTGTTTTTAGTTATAGCTATTTTAGGGGGATATCTGTGTGTGCAGGTGACTATTACTGTGCATAATTATTAGGCAACTTAACAAAAAAACAAATATATACCCATTTCAATTATTTATTTTTACCAGTGAAACCAATATAACATCTCAACATTCACAAATATACATTTCTGACATTCAAAAACAAAACAAAAACAAATCAGTGACCAATATAGCCACCTTTCTTTGCAAGGACACTCAAAAGCCTGCCATCCATGGATTCTGTCAGTGTTTTGATCTGTTCACCATCAACATTGCGTGCAGCAGCAACCACAGCCTCCCAGACACTGTTCAGAGAGGTGTACTGTTTTCCCTCCTTGTAAATCTCACATTTGATGATGGACCACAGGTTCTCAATGGGGTTCAGATCAGGTGAAAAAGGAGGCCATGTCATTAGATTTTCTTCTTTTATACCCTTTCTTGCCAGCCACGCTGTGGAGTACTTGGACGCGTGTGATGGAGCATTGTCCTGCATGAAAATCATGTTTTTCTTGAAGGATGCAGACTTCTTCCTGTACCACTGCTTGAAGAAGGTGTCTTCCAGAAACTGGCAGTAGGACTGGGAGTTGGGCTTGACTCCATCCTCAACCCGAAAAGGCCCCACAAGCTCATCTTTGATGATACCAGCCCAAACCAGTACTCCACCTCCACCTTGCTGGCGTCTGAGTCGGACTGGAGCTCTCTGCCCTTTACCAATCCAGCCACGGGCCCATCCATCTGGCCCATCAAGACTCACTCTCATTTCATCAGTCCATAAAACCTTAGAAAAATCAGTCTTGAGATATTTCTTGGCCCAGTCTTGACGTTTCAGCTTGTGTGTCTTGTTCAGTGGTGGTCGTCTTTCAGCCTTTCTTACCTTGGCCATGTCTCTGAGTATTGCACACCTTGTGCTTTTGGGCACTCCAGTGATGTTGCAGCTCTGAAATATGGCCAAACTCGTGGCAAGTGGCATCTTGGCAGCTGCACGCTTGACTTTTCTCAGTTCATGGGCAGTTATTTTACGCCTTGGTTTTTCCACATGCCTCTTGCGACCCTGTTGACTATTTTGAATGAAACGCTTGATTGTTCGATGATCACGCTTCAGAAGCTTTGCAATTTTAAGAGTGCTGCATCCCTCTGCAAGATATCTCACTATTTTTTACTTTTCTGAGCCTGTCAAGTCCTTCTTTTGACCCATTTTGCCAAAGGAAAGGAAGTTGCCTAATAATTATGCACACCTGATATAGGGTGTTGATGTCATTAGACCACACCCCTTCTCATTACAGAGATGCACATCACCTAATATGCTTAATTGGTAGTAGGCTTTCGAGCCTATACAGCTTGGAGTAAGACAACATGCATAAAGAGGATGATTTGGTCAAAATACTAATTTCCCTAATAATTCTGCACTCCCTGTATATATAATATCACAAAATATTTCCTTGTACATGTTGTGTTTCCTAGATCATGTACCATTTTAGAAGCCCTCCTTTGGATGATTTCTATTGTCAAATCAAACTTTGAGAAAGAGTGGCACACTGTTTTGAGTGTCTCCTCCAGATCACACTATGGATAATTATTTTTACACTGTCAAGGAGATTCATGGATGAAATTGAGTTGTAGTGTTCCTTAAGTAACAACATTCTGGCATTTTTTTTTTAATTACAAAATATAATTTAATTCTGTAAAAAATTGGGTCAAGGATCCCAGTAAGGCCCTTGAGAAAAATAGGGTGTGTGTACATTCTACAGTCTCAACGGAAAATAGGAGTGGTCTTCAAATTTTTCCAGGGCTGCTTTTTATTTAGAGTCTGACCCTGGAGATGGAAGGAGAGTGGGTGCAAAAAGGAGATATAGTGGAAAAGGGGAGACAGGATGGAGAAACAAGTTGAGTGGAGATAATGGAGAAAGAGTGAGAAGAGAGAGATGAGGGAGAGGAAGAAAGGTGAGAAGGGGGAGTGAAGAGGAAGAGAAATGTGGAGAGGCAGAGTGAAGAAAAAAAGGATGGGCAGAGAGAAGGAGGAAATATGGAAAGAGAGTAGAAAGTGAAGAAAGAATGGAGTGAAAAGGAAGATAGAGGGGAGAAGACAGGAAAAAAGTTTAAAGAAAGAGGAAGTGAGAGAGAAAAGGGAGAGACAAGAGAAAAAGAGAAATGAGGGGTGCAGATAGTAAAAAGAAAGGAGAGAAGAGGAAGAGAGGAGAGGGAGTTTATTGGCAGCTATCACATCTGGTTGCATACGGGTTAAAATGCTGTGTTCTGCTGTGAGCTCCAGGGAGGGAACCTAGGAGGAACGAGACAAAGTGCAGCCCTCAGCCCTTTTATATGTTCATTGTTGCCAGTCTCCTTCTGCATCCTGATTACCTGATTAGGTTGAGGCTGGTATAAGGTGTAGGAAAGGGAGGAGCAGACAGAGCAGTAGTGTTTGTGCTTAAGAGACTGTGAGGGCTAGAATATTGGGGGGTGCCAGGGGACAGCTTGTGGACTGGGAAGGTGTACTATCAAAAACTAACTGTCCCGCAAACAAAAAAAGAAAATAAATAGCACATATTTTATAAGCCCCTGTGTTAGGTCCCATCATGAAATATGCTTTAGGTGGTCACCTATTAGGGGAGGGAGAGAAAGAGATGGATATTTACACATACAAACATGTATACACATATATATACAGGGAGTGCAGAATTATTAGGCAAGTTGTATTTTTGAGGATTAATTTTATTATTGAACAACAACCATGTTCTCAATGAACCCAAAAAACTCATTAATATCAAAGCTGAATAGTTTTGGAAGTAGTTTTTAGTTTGTTTTTAGTTATAGCTATTTTAGGGGGATATCTGTGTGTGCAGGTGACTATTACTGTGCATAATTATTAGGCAACTTAACAACAAACAAATATATACCCATTTCAATTATTTATTTTTACCAGTGAAACCAATATAACATCTCAACATTCACAAATATACATTTCTGACATTCAAAAACAAAACAAAAACAAATCAGTGACCAATATAGCCACCTTTCTTTGCAAGGACACTCAAAAGTCTGCCATCCATGGATTCTGTCAGTGTTTTGATCTGTTCACCATCAACATTGCGTGCAGCAGCAACCACAGCCTCCCAGACACTGTTCAGAGAGGTGTACTGTTTTCCCTCCTTGTAAATCTCACATTTGATGATGGACCACAGGTTCTCAATGGGGTTCAGATCAGGTGAACAAGGAGGCCATGTCATTAGATTTTCTTCTTTTATACCCTTTCTTGCCAGCCACGCTGTGGAGTACTTGGATGCGTGTGATGGAGCATTGTCCTGCATGAAAATCATGTTTTTCTTGAAGGATGCAGACTTCTTCCTGTACCACTGCTTGAAGAAGGTGTCTTCCAGAAACTGGCAGTAAGACTGGGAGTTGAGCTTGACTCCATCCTCAACCCGAAAAGTCCCCACAAGCTCATCTTTGATGATACCAGCCCAAACCAGTACTCCACCTCCACCTTGCTGGCGTCTGAGTCGGACTGGAGCTCTCTGCCCTTTACCAATCCAGCCACGGGCCCATCCATCTGGCCCATCAAGACTCACTCTCATTTCATCAGTCAATAAAACCTTAGAAAAACCAGTCTTGAGATATTTCTTGGCCCAGTCTTGAAGTTTCAGCTTGTGTGTCTTGTTCAGTGGTGGTCGTCTTTCAGCCTTTCTTACCTTGGTCATGTCTCTGAGTATTGCACACCTTGTGCTTTTGGGCACTCCAGTGATGTTGCAGCTCTGAAATATGGCCAAACTGGTGGCAAGTGGCATCTTGGCAGCTGCACGCTTGACTTTTCTCAGTTCATGGGCAGTTATTTTGCGCCTTGGTTTTTCCACACGCTCCTTGCGACCCTGTTGACTATTTTGAATGAAACGCTTGATTGTTCGATGATCACGCTTCAGAAGCTTTGCAATTTTAAGAGTGCTGCATCCCTCTGCAAGATATCTCACTATTTTTGACTTTTCTGAGCCTGTCAAGGTAGTAGGCTTTCGAGCCTATACAGCTTGGAGTAAGACAACATGCATAAAGAGGATGATGTGGTCAAAATACTAATTTGCCTAATAATTCTGCACTCCCTGTACACATGTATATACACCCATACACATATTTATGCATAGTAAAAAATCAAATTTAAAATATATTGTAAATAAACGTTACAATCTGAGTAAGACAAAACTACAATACTAGATGCTTTCTTAGTTCAGTTAATTTTTTTAATAAGATTTTAATAAATAATATTTCAAATGGTTGAATATGTATTATCTTTTTACTTTAAATATCTACAAACATATGGCCATCCCCCCACATTGCAACTAATAATAAAATGTATTAATCTTTAAACCGCCATCCCCCCAGAACGCAATCTACCTATATAAATTATTAACCCCTAATCCGCCAACCCCCCACATCACAAAGTACCTAATAAATGTATTAACCCCTAATCTGCCATCCCTTTACAATGCAAAGTACCTAATATATGTATTAACTTCTGATCCACCATCCCCCACAACGCAAAGTACCTAATTAACATATTAACCCCTAAACTGCCAACCCCCACAACACAATCTTTCTAATTAACCTATTAACCCCTAAACTGCCAACCCCCACGGCACAAAGTATCAATGTGATCATTATTCCCCTAACCTAACACCCCCTAAATTAACCCCAATTAACTACAATTACATATAATAAAAAAGACTACCTTTAAAAATAATACAAATTACCAAAAATAAAAAAAAATATTTACATGAAAAAAACCCAACTAAGTTTAAATTTAAAAAAAACCTAAGATTAAATTAAAATAAAAAACCTAGAATTACAAAAAATAAAAAAAAACAATAGGATGAGAGCTGCTTAAATTCTATTGGCTGATTTGAACAGCCAATAGGATTTAAGTAGCTCTCATCCTATTGGTTGTTTTGAAATTTTCAGCAAATAGGAATGCAAGGTACCCCAATATAAAATGGGTACCTTGCATTCAGTCTTCAGTGTGCGACGGACAATTGCATGAAGAGGATCCTCCACATTGGATTCCGCGCCATCGCTGATCCTGCTCCGCGCCGCCTTCACTCCACGCCGCCTTTGCTCCATGCCACCGAGATGAAGAAAAAATATGGTCCCATGCTGGATGAAGATGGAGCCGCTTGGAAGAAGACCTTCACTGCCGGACTTCAGGAATAATCAGTTAAACTTAGGGCAATGCACTACAAAAGAACCTTTTAAGAACTATTAGTAATTTAATGTTAGATTAGGAGATATTTTTTTGGGGGTGGCTTTTTTGTTTTTGGGTATTAGATTAGGTTTAATTTTTTTTTTTTGGATACATTTTTTATTTTTTTCTGTAATCTTAGATTATTTTATTTTTGTAATCTTAGGTTTTTTATTTTAATTTAATCTTAGGTTTTTTATTTGTACTTTTTTTCATGTAAAGATAGCATTTTTTGTGGTAATTTTTATTAATTTTTAAAGTTGTCTTTTTTATTTTATGGAATTGTAGTTAATTGTGGTTAATTTAGGGGGTGTTAGGTTAGGGGGCTTAGTGATTAGATTGAAACTTTGCGTGGGGAGTTGGCAGTTTAGGGGTTAATATATTAATTAGGTAGATTGCGTTGTGGGGGGTTGGCGTATTAGGGTTAATAGTTTTGAAAGGTAGTTTGCATTGTGGGGAGTTTGCGGATTAGGGGTTAATAGTGTAATTAGATACTTTGCTTTTTGGGTGGGTGGTGGATTAGGGGTTAATAACTTTATTAGATACTTTGTGATGTGGGGGTTGGTGGATTAGGGGTTAATGCATTTATTATTGAGGTGGGGAGATGGCGGTTGAGAAGTACATATTGCGCATGCATTAGGTGTTTGTTAGGGCTTCTAAGGAGTAACAGTGCTCATATACTCAGGCTTGTGCGTATGTGTGGCGAAGGTGAAAATGGATTCAAATTTCTTCATTTTTGCTGCGTAAGTCCTTGTGCTGTATATATGATACCGACTTGCGATGCCAGTTTTATGTTAGTTAAGGGTAGTAAAAACAGCGGGCAACGGGTAAAATATATGTGCTGCACTTGTATACAGAGCCTTGACCTTAAGCTCACTGAAGACATTTGGGATGAATTGCAATGCAGATTGTGAGCCAGACCTTCTCTTCAAATATCAGTGTCTGACCTAAGAAATGCCCTTTTGGTTGAATGGGCACAAATTCCAACAGACATGCTCCATAATCTTGGGGGCTGTTAATGCTGCAAGGGGGGGCAATTCCACATTGATGCCCATGGGTTTGAAATGGAATGGCCAACCAGCTAATATAGGCGTAATGGTCAGGTGTCCACATACTTTTGGCCATATTGGGTATATTCATGAGTACTCTAGACTTGACTATATAGGTTTAACCCTGCTTAATAGATGGATTGAAAGACTGATATATAGATTGAAAGATTGATATATAATTGATAGATATATAGATGATAGATAGATACCATACTTCACAAAAGATATTGGGGCCTATTTATCAAGCTCCGTATGGAGCTTGATGCCCCATGTTCCGGCCTGCCTTCAGGCTCGCCAAAAACACAAGTTATGAAGCAGCGGTCTAAAGACCGCTGCTCAATAACCTGTCCGCCTGCTCTGAGGCAGCGGACAGAGATCGGCGGAAATCAACCCAATCTAATAAGATCGGGTTGATTGACACCCCCCTGCTAGCGGCCGATTGGCCACAAATCTGCAGGGGGCGGTATTGCACCAGCGGTTCACAAGAACTGCTGGTGCAATGATAAATGTCGAGAGCGTATGCTGCCGGCATTTATCGATGTGCAGCAGACATGATCCGCAAAATCGGATCATGTCTGCTTGCACAATGTTAAATCGGCCCCTTAACCTTGGTTGTTAGCAGAAAACATTTATATTTATTTAGAATATATTGAATTTAAGGGACATTAACATTAAAAAAATGTTACATAGAATGAAGCATTCAAAGAAAAGATTAGTCTAACATGTAGATGTATTTTTAAAGTTTCATTAATTATTTAAATATTAATAAAATAAGTGTAAAGTTTTAGTTTCTATAAAACAGCTGCATGTTGTACGTTAGGTTACTTTCTCTGCAGTGGCCAATTAGGGACAGTAATAAATAGACTGTACAGTCAATGGCTGTATGGAATATAACAGTGTTCAGTGTTCTGAATTTTCATTTCTATCAGGAACTGAAAAGGGAACTTTTATATATATATATATATATATATATATATATATATATATATATATATATATATATATATATATATATATATATATATATATATATATATATATATATATATATATATACACACACACGATCACAGGATTTCAATTTGTTTACATCGGAACAACATCCGATGTAGACAAAGTAACCCGGTCATCAAAGGGTTAATGTCCCTTTAAAGTGATTTGTTTATCATTTTCATAAGCATACCATTGTACTGTAGGTTGCATAAACTATTTTTCCGTCTACTTAAAAGTTGTATATATTAATATTGTAAACTGAAATATTTGCTTTCTCTAACTTTTTTCTTCATTTGTTACTGCCTATCTTTACAAGACTACTTCAAAATGTTTTAGATCGTTCTAATTATGTTCTATTTATATAAAGTGTTTCAGGCACTAAAATTTAATGTGCAGCTCTTGTAAAAAAAAAACATAATGTTTATTGACTAGCTTTAAATTATAGTTATAGATTGGAGCAGTGAAAAAGAAATGTGATTCATCTACTAAATTACACATTAAACATAAGTGTGACCAATATGGTACAGTGAGAAAAAAAAGAATTGTTTGTTTTAATATAGCAGTTTTAGCTTTCAGCAAAAATGAGAGTAGTATAGTGAATTTGCATTATACGTACCTTGCTCTCTCTATAGTACTGCTCAGTACATTAGTAGCCCCAGTGCCCAAAGGGTACTAAAAAAGAATACATTATATGTTATTTGTAATGTGGAATAAGGAGAAGCCCTAAGGATTTTAAAATCTTTCATAAAAATGAATCTTCAGTTTATTCCATTTGCTAGCGAAACAGCACCAGGAAATCAGTGATTTCAGCATTTATAGATTTCCCTCCTGTGCTTTGCTAGTGGCTGTTAAGCTTTATGTGTACTCTTCTCATCAGTTCACTGAGTCTTACAAGCAGTGTAAAGATATATATTTAGCACAGCAATAGGAGACTGGTTTCTGACAAGTTAATCACTCATTTTGTTCATTATTTAAATGGACACTAAAGTTAAACAAACATTTCTGATTCAGATAGAGTATGAAACAAAAAAAAAGTTCCATTATCAAATTGTGCAGTCTTTTTATATGAACACTTTTTGAGACACCAGCTAAGTCTGTGATTGGCTGATGGCTGTCACATGATACAGGGGGGCCAACAAATTGAAGGGAATTTTGAAATTTGACAGGAAAAAATCTACTGATCATTTAAACTTCCGAGTAAGTGTTAATACATTGTCTTTTTAATTTTTTAATTTGCACTTTATGATTATACAATTATACTGTATACAATGGTCACTTGTCCTATTTCATTAATGGACGTTCTTGCCATTAAAGGGACATTCAAGCCAAAACGGGAATCCACATACGTAGATGAGTTTCAGTTTTGAGTAAAAGCATTTTTGCAATATACATGTATTATCTACAAATGATTCTAATAAAAGTATAGCTGTTTCAAACGTGTATTTAAGTATGCACCGTGCACCAGCATTTTAAACACAGCACTTGCTCAGATAACCTAGGGTGCTTGTTCCATTTTTAAATTATTCAATTTGTTAATTGTTGACATGCTACAAGCCCCACTGGTGCACTGAGCAGCTGCAGTATTTAAAATGCTAATGTACTGAGAATATCTAGCTATGCTTCATATGCACGTGCAGAGAAAAATGTTAACACTAAAATAGCTATAACTTTTACTAGAATAATTTTTGCCATTAAATGTATATATTGTAAATATGTTTCTATTCAAAGATGTAATTCATCTAATTGCATTTAATTGTGTATATATAGCATCTTTGTATTTATGTCCCTTCAAAGGGACATTAAATTACTTATAATAACAAGACTTTTTGGTGCCATGCAATAAATAAATAAACATATCAACAGTTTGACTGTTTCTTAATCAGATTAACATCTTCTTTTCTGCAATTACTTTTTAATTGACCACTTTCCTTATTTAAAGACAGTGCTAACTGCTGTCATTTTGTTAACAAAATCTTATTTTTTTTTTAGTTTGTTTTTTAGTTTGTTTTTTAGTTTGTTTTCTGATATCTGAGCAAGGCTTGTGAAGCCTGCAATGTGCACTTTATATTCTCAGAATTGGAAAACATTACACAAAAAGGGAGCAAAATAAACAATGAAAGAATAATGCAAAATTACTTTCCTTTGTATAATTAAACCATTTATATTACAATTTCAAAATGTTTACGGACCTTTTAAGTGTGACAAAAGTATGGGCATAATGTTATTTAAGCTTTTCTGAGATATGACAGGTACACTTATAACACTGTTAAAAAAAAATACAGGGTAAATTGCGCTTGTTAAGGGGTTAATATCCTGTACTTTAAACACACCAAAAAAAAAAAAAAAGTTAAAAACACACTTTTTTTAAAAACAATACACCTTTTAAATGTATAGGGCTAGATTACATGTAGAGTGTAAAATTGTTATCGCTATTGAAAGCTAACAGCACTCAAGTTAAATCAGTAGTGCTCCTATTCTTGCACTTATATAAGAAGTTGAAAGTAAAATATTTTCACTCGAGCAAAAGACTCAGGCGTGCTGAAATCTGGAGCTGCGCTAACTCCTTTCCCCATAGACTTCTATGGAGCGCACTAAAAAAGCCTTTTCTAGCGAACCCAAAGGAACGCTATGCAAAGTGCACTAAAGCTAAAGGAGCATTAAGATATAATTGAAATAGGATTTTTTGTTTTTACACACACACACACATATATATCTATATATATATATTTCTTTCATGTAATTAGCAAGAGTCCATGAGCTAGTGACGTATGGGATATACATTCCTACCAGGAGGGGCAAAGTTTCCCAAACCTTAAAATGCCTATAAATACACCCCTCACCACATCCACAAATCAGTTTTACAAACTTTGCCTCCTATGGAGGTGGTGAAGTAAGTTTGTGCTAGATTCTACATTGATATGCGCTCCGCAGCAGGTTGGAGCCCGGTTTTCCTCTCAGCGTGCAGTGAATGTCAGAGGGATGTGAGGAGAGTATTGCCTGTTTGAATTCAATGATCTCCTTCTACGGGGTCTATTTCATAGGTTCTCTGTTATCAGTCGTAGAGATTCATCTCTTACCTCCCTTTTCAGATCGACGATATACTCTTATATACCATTACCTCTACTGATTCTCGTTTCAGTACTGGTTTGGCTTTCTACTACATGTAGATGAGTGTCCTGGGGTAAGTAAGTCTTATTTTCTGTGACACTCTAAGCTATGGTTGGGCACTTTTGTATAAAGTTCTAAATATATGTATTCAAACATTTATTTGCCTTAACTCAGGATGTTCAACGTTCCTTATTTCAGACAGTCAGTTTCATATTTGGGATAATGCATTTCAATAAATCAATTTTTTTCTTACCTTAAAATTTGACTTTTTTCCTGTGGGCTGTTAGGCTCGCGGTGGCTGAAAATGCTTCATTTTATTGCGTCATTCTTGGCACGGACGTTTTTGGCGCAAAAAGTTTTTTTCTGTTTCCGGCGTCATATGTGTCGCCGGAAGTTGCGTCATTTTTGATGTTTTTTGCGCCAAAAGTGTCGGCGTTCCGGATGTGGCGTCATTTTTGGCGCCAAAAGCATTTAGGCGCCAAATAATGTGGGCGTCTTTATTGGCGCTAAAAAAATATGGGCGTCAGTTTTGTCTCCACATTATTTAAGTCTCATTATTTTTTGCTTCTGGTTGCTAGAAGCTTGTTCACTGGCATTTTTTCCCATTCCTGAAACTGTCATTTAAGGAATTTGATCAATTTTGCTTTATATGTTGTTTTTTCTATTACATATTGCAAGATGTCCCAGTTTGACACTGAGTTAGAAGATACTTCTGGAAAAACGCTGCCTGGTGCTGGATCTACCAAAGTTAAGTGTATCTGTTGTAAACTTATGGTATCTGTTCCTCCAGCTGTTGTTTGTAATGAATGTCATGACAAACTTGTTAATGCAGATAATATTTCCTTTAGTAATGTTACATTACCTGTTGTGGTTCCATCAACATCTAATACTCAGAGTGTTCCTGTTAACATAAGAGATTTTGTTTCTAAATCTATTAAGAAGGCTATGTCTGTTATTCCCCCTTCTAGTAAACGCAAAAGGTCTTTTAAAACATCTCATTTTTCAGATGAATTTTTAAATGAACATCATCATTCTGATTCTGATAGTGGTTCCTCTGGTTCAAAGGATTCTGTCTCAGAGGTTGATGCTGATAAATCTTCATATTTATTCAAAATGGAATTTATTCGTTCTTTACTTAAAGAGGTTTTAATTGCTTTAGAAATAGAGGATTCTGGTCCTCTTGATACTAAATCTAAACGTTTAAATAAGGTTTTTAAATCTCCTGTAGTTATTCCAGAAGTTTTTCCTGTCCCTGATGCTATTTCTGAAGTAATCTCCAGGGAATGGAATAATTTGGGTAATTCATTTACTCCTTCTAAACGTTTTAAGCAATTAGATCCTGTGCCATCTGACAGATTAGAATTTTGGGACAAAATCCCTAACGTTGATGGGGCTGTCTCTACTCTTGCTAAACGTACTACTATTCCTATGGCAGATAGTACTTCCTTTAAGGATCCTTTAGATAGGAAGATTGAATCCTTTCTAAGAAAAGCTTACTTATGTTCAGGTAATCTTCTTAGACCTGCTATATCTTTAGCGGATGTTGCTGCAGCTTCAACTTTTTGGTTAGAAGCTTTAGCGCAACAAGTAACAGATCATAACTCTCATAGCATTGTTAATCTTCTTCAACATGCTAATAACTTTATTTGTGATGCCATCTTTGATATCATTAGAGTTGATGTCAGGTATATGTCTCTAGCTATTTTAGCTAGAAGAGCTTTATGGCTTAAAACTTGGAATGCTGATATGTCTTCTAAGTCAACTTTGCTTTCCCTTTCTTTCCAGGGTAATAAATTATTTGGTTCTCAGTTGGATTCTATTATCTCAACTGTTTCTGGAGGGAAAGGAACTTTTTTACCACAGGATAAAAAATCTAAAGGTAAATTTAGGTCTAATAATCGTTTTCGTTCCTTTCGTCACAATAAGGAACAAAAGCCTGATCCTTCGCCCTCAGGAGCGGTATCAGTTTGGAAACCATCTCCAGTCTGGAATAAGTCCAAGCCTTTTAGAAAACCAAAACCAGCTCCCAAGTCCACATGAAGGTGCAGCCCTCATTCCAGCTCAGCTGGTAGGGGGTAGATTAAGTTTTTTCAAACAAATTTGGATCAATTCAATTCACAATCTTTGGATTCAAAACATTGTTTCAGAAGGGTACAGAATTGGCTTCAAGATAAGGCCTCCTGCAAAGAGATTTTTTCTTTCCTGTGTCCCAGTAAATGCAGTAAAGGCTCAAGCATTTCTGAAATGTGTTTCAGAACTAGAGTTGGCTGGAGTAATTATGCCAGTTCCAGTTCTGGAACAGGGACTGGGGTTTTATTCAAATCTCTTCATTGTACCAAAGAAGGAGAATTCCTTCAGACCAGTTCTGGATCTAAAAATATTGAATCGTTATGTAAGGATACCAACATTCAAAATGGTAACTATAAGGACTATTCTGCCTTTTGTTCAGCAAGGGCATTATATGTCCACAATAGATTTACAGGATGCATATCTGCATATTCCGATTCATCCAGATCACTATCAGTTTCTGAGATTCTCTTTCCTAGACAAGCATTACCAGTTTGTGGCTCTGCCGTTTGGCCTAGCAACAGCTCCAAGGATTTTTACAAAGGTTCTCGGTGCCCTTCTGTCTGTAATCAGAGAACAGGGTATTGTGGTATTTCCTTATTTGGACGATATCTTGGTACTTGCTCAGTCTTCACATTTAGCAGAATCTCATACGAATCGACTTGTGTTGTTTCTTCAAGATTATGGTTGGAGGATCAATTTACCGAAAAGTTCATTGATTCCTCAAACAAGGGTTACCTTTTTAGGTTTCCAGATAGATTCAGTGTCCATGACTCTGTCTCTGACTGACAAGAGACGTCTAAAATTGATCTCAGCTTGTCGAAACCTTCAATCACAATCATTCCCTTTCGGTAGCCTTATGCATGGAAATTCTAGGTCTTATGACTGCTGAATCGGATGCGATCCCCTTTGCTCGTTTTCACATGCGACCTCTTCAGCTCTGTATGCTGAACCAGTGGTGCAGGGATTACACAAAGATATCTCAATTAATATCTTTAAAACCGATTGTACGACACTCTCTGACGTGGTGGACAGATCACCATCGTTTAGTTCAGGGGGCTTCTTTTGTTCTTCCGACCTGGACTGTAATTTCAACAGATGCAAGTCTGACAGGTTGGGGAGCTGTTTGGGGGTCTCTGACAGCACAAGGGGTTTGGGAATCTCAGGAGGTGAGATTACTGATCAATATTTTGGAACTCCATGCAATTTTCAGAGCTCTTCAGTCTTGACCTCTTCTAAAGAGAGAATCGTTCATTTGTTTTAAGACAGACAATGTCACAACTGTGGCATACATCAATCATCAAGGAGGGACTCACAGTCCTCTGGCCATGAAAGAAGTATCTCGAATTCTGGTATGGGCGGAATCCAGCTCCTGTCTAGTTTCTGCGGTTCATATCCCAGGTATAGACAATTGGGAAGCGGATTATCTCAGTCGCCAAACGTTACATCCGGGCGAATGGTCTCTTCACCCAGAGGTATTTCTTCAGATTGTTCAAATGTGGGGTCTTCCAGAAATAGATCTGATGGCTTCTCATCTAAACAAGAAACTTCCCAGGTATCTGTCCAGATCCAGGGATCCTCAAGCAGAAGCAGTGGATGCATTGTCACTTCCTTGGAAGTATCATCCTGCCTATATCTTTCCGCCTCTAGTTCTTCTTCCAAGAGTAATCTCCAAGATTCTGAAGGAATGCTCGTTTGTTCTGCTGGTAGCTCCAGCATGGCCTCACAGGTTTTGGTATGCGGATCTTGTCCGGATGGCCACTTGCCAACCGTGGACTCTTCCGTTAAGACCAGACCTTCTGTCACAAGGTCCTTTTTTCCATCAGGATCTCAAATCCTTAAATTTAAAGGTATGGAGATTGAACGCTTGATTCTTAGTCAAAGAGGTTTCTCTGACTCTGTGATTAATACTATGTTACAGGCTCGTAAATCCGTATCTAGGGAGATATATTATAGAGTCTGGAAGACTTATATTTCTTGGTGTCTTTCTCATCATTTTTCCTGGCATTCTTTTAGAATTCCGAGAATTTTACAGTTTCTTCAGGATGGTTTGGATAAAGGTTTGTCTGCAAGTTCCTTGAAAGGACAAATCTCTGCTCTTTCTGTTCTTTTTCACAGAAAGATTGCTAATCTTCCTGATATTCATTGTTTTGTACAAGCTTTGGTTCGTATAAAACCTGTCATTAAGTCAATTTCTCCTCCTTGGAGTTTGAATTTGGTTCTGGGGGCTCTTCAAGCTCCTCCGTTTGAACCTATGCATTCTTTGGACATTAAATTACTTTCTTGGAAAGTTTTGTTCCTTTTGGCCATCTCTTCTGCCAGAAGAGTCTCTGAATTATCTGCTCTTTCTTGTGAGTCTCCTTTTCTGATTTTTCATCAGGATAAGCCGGTGTTGCGAACTTCTTTTAAATTTTTACCTAAGGTTGTGAATTCTAACAACATTAGAAGAGAAATTGTGGTTCCTTCATTATGTCCTAACCCTAAGAATTCTAAGGAGAAATCATTGCATTCTTTGGATGTAGTTAGAGCTTTGAAATATTATGTTGAAGCTACTAAGAATTTCCGAAAGACTTCTAGTCTATTTGTTATCTTTTCCGGTTCTAGGAAAGGTCAGAAAGCTTCTGCCATTTCTTTGGCATCTTGGTTGAAATCTTTAATTCATCATGCTTATGTCAAGTCGGGTAAAACTCTGCCTCAAAGGATTACAGCTCATTCTACTAGGTCAGTTTCTACTTCCTGGGCATTTAGGAATGAAGCTTCGGTTGATCAGATTTGCAAAGCAGCAACTTCTTTGCATACTTTTACTAAATTCTACCATTTTGATGTGTTTTCTTCTTCTGAAGCAGTTTTTGGTAGAAAAGTACTTCAGGCAGCTGTTTCAGTTTGATTCTTCTGCTTATAATTTCAGTTTTTTTCATTATAAGATTTTAACTTTGTTTTGGGTGTGGATTATTTTCAGCGGAATTGGCTGTCTTTATTTTATCCCTCCCTCTCTAGTGACTCTTGCGTGGAAGATCCACATCTTGGGTAGTCATTATCCCATACGTCACTAGCTCATGGACTCTTGCTAATTACATGAAAGAAAACATAATTTATGTAAGAACTTACCTGATAAATTCATTTCTTTCATATTAGCAAGAGTCCATGAGGCCCACCCTTTTTGTGGTGGTTATGATTTTTTTGTATAAAGCACAATTATTCCAATTCCTTATTTTTTATGCTTTCGCACTTTTTTCTTCTTCTTGGCTATGCGTTAAACTGATTTGTAGGTGTGGTGAGGGGTGTATTTATAGGCATTTTGAGGATTGGGAAACTTTGCCCCTCCTGGTAGGAATGTATATCCCATACGTCACTAGCTCATGGACTCTTGCTAATATGAAAGAAATGAATTTATCAGGTAGGTTCTTACATAAATTATGTTATATATATATATATATATATATATATATATATATATATATATATATATATATATATATATATATATATATATATATACATATATATATACATATATATATATATATATACAATATATATATATATATATATATACACACATATAGAGACTGACATTATAGTGGCATTATTAAAAAAAAAGTATAAATTGTGCCTCTTTGTACCTTTAAAGTTTTCAAATATTGCCACTAGATGCTACAAGAGCAGAATCCTTATACAATTAAATATTATAATATTCATGTGAAGAAAAGCACAATGAAAGGGACACTAAACCCACATTTTTTATTTCATTATTCAGATAGAGCATGCAATTTTAAGCAACTTTTTAATTTATTCCTATTAACAATTTTTCTTTGATTGGTATCTTTATTTGAAAAGCAGGAGCGAAAGCTTTGGAGCCAGCCCATTTTAGGTTCAGCACCTGAGTTGTGCTTGCTGATTGGATGGCTAAATGTAGCCGCCAGTCAGGAAGCGCTATCCAGCGTTCTGAACCAAAAATGGGTCGGCTCCAAAGCTTTCATTACAGATTTTTCAAATAAAGATACCAAGAAAAACCAAGACAATTGATAATAGGAGTAAATTAGACAGTTGCTTAAAATCGCATGCTCTATCTGAATCACAAAAGAAAAAAATTGGATTTAATATCCCTTTAATGAACATTATAATTTGATGAATAAATTGGGATAAATAGTGGAAGTTTGGACTACCAATCACAGAAAATTAAAATAAAATTTGTATGGAACTTTTTTAGATTTTATTTTTGTTTGTTTGTATTCTGATGTCAGAAAATTCTATCAGTATTATTTCTTATTGTCTTAAGCACAGCATACCAGATATCCTTAAACTGCTATATCTATTTGCATAGTGCCTGTAAGGTCCTTAATCATGAAATGTCATTTAAACATTGCATTATTGACAGGTTTCTAACAAAAATTTCACTGTATTGAAAGTCAAACATTGATTCTGTACTTTAATTAAAAGTCACTCATAGAATTAATTAATTTGATTTTAAATACACTGCACTTTGAGCAATTTTTTTTAAGGATTCATACTCCCACAAAGAACATGGCAATTATATTCAGGCAATTAAGTTTAGTTAGCCAAAAGTGGATTTTTCATCCTATAAATGCTGCTACCAATATATATATATATAATATGTAATCTCTATAAGTCCTGTCAGTTTGTAATTCTGTCAGTTTCTATTAGATACCAACAGTAACCTCCTAGTAATGTGTAAATAAATACTTATATAGGGTTTGCATGTTAATTTCGTTAGAAGTAAACTTTTTTAGTTGAATAAGTAAGAGAAAGGGGCGCCTCATAGTGAAATCCATATGCAGTATGGTCTAGATAAAGAAGGAATAAAACTTACAATTTGTGATGGCACTCGTGCAGTGCAAACAGGCGGGCTGACACTCACAGTAGTCAGCTAACTGGATACTTCTCCCGTATCAAGGTGGATCCTGTCTCAGGTCTCCGGTCTGTCAACGTCCAAACCGCAACCAAGCAACAACCAGTGTGAAAGAAACAAATCAGTGATAAAGTGATAAAGTGCAGTGGCTTCCTTGGAAGTAAAAGGCAGACACCTCCATAAAAGGTTAAAAAAATGGTTTAATATTGAAACGCGTTTCTCGGCCAAAATATTACGGTCCTTTCATCAGGCAAAAGGTAATGGTATATACAAACAGGTAAAAAAGCCGCTTATTTAAGCTGCCACATTGTATTTCTTTGGCTGTCCAGAGTTTTCAAATTATCCAATGATAGGAGAGGTAAATCTGCAAGAGGACAATGATATAATAAGTTTCTGAAGAACATTGGAATGAGAAATATTTACAGCAATTAAACAGAACAATTATAAAATATTAATATTTTACAAGTATGTTATTTCTTAGGTTCAGGTATTTGACTACCAAGATTGCACATATGTATGTATATATAAATACATTTTTTTTTTTAAATATATTTTTATTTGGTTCCAACACAGAAAGGACAGTTAAAACCCATTGTAGGTGGGCTGCATGGCAATACAAATACACAATTTTGCACAACAGAAAGCATGCCACACAGGGCTGCCTACAAAACCAATATTATATTACATATACGCTCAAGCTTGCTTCACTAATATTATGAATATTTTGAATTCTTATTCCTAGTTGTATTGGAACTTTTATTTTTAAGTCCTGCAAACTTACATTTTTATTTGGTTCCAGCACCAACAAGAAAAAATTAACAATCCTTACTGTAGGCAGACTATACGACATTGAAACAGAAATATAATACAGAAGAAACAAGTCATGCCAGACTAAACATAGAATGTAAATTTATATATTGTTAGTGCTCAAGCTAGCTTCTCTGTTTGTTTCAGTCATCTTCAATCCTCATTCCTAACTGAGTTGGAGTTTTTTCCATTATAATCGAATATACCTTGCATATGATTACATTAATACAATCAAAATAATAGAAGAAGAAGAGAGAAAAGAAAAAGAGCGAACAATGAAAAAGAAAGGAGAAAAAAAAATCATCCCTCTCTCCTCACCCCTCCGTCCCCCACTGCCCCAGTCCTCTACAGCCTTAATCCATTATCCGCTAGTTATCTTCAATCAAATTTGGGAATTCATTTCTTGCAATCGCATAATTCAAAGTTTCTGAATCTCTGAAAGGGTATATTAGACGTAAACGTTTTCCATTTACTGAAGAAACGTTTAATCTGTGATTCTGATTTGACTACAGTATCATATTGCTCCACTATCAATTGTCCTTTAATTTTATTAATGCACTCTGCCAGGTTAGGACTTCGCTTGGCCTTCCAGTGTTTCAGAATTAGAGATCTCCCATCCCTATTAATATTACTGTATTCACAAATTTGAAATTAACCTGTGTTCTAGGGGTTTGGAACATAAAAAGGATATCTTCTTTGTCTTGTTTGATCTCTTTCCTATTAACTTTGTTCAACCAATAATTGAGTTTACACCAAAATTTGGGAATTTTTGGGCAACTCCATAAACAATGAGCTACATCGGCTAATGGCATACTGCATTTAAAACATTTTGTTAACTGTAGTTTTATCCCATTTTGCTTTTACAGCTGGAGTAATATAAACTCTATTCACCATTTTAATGTGGGATTCTCTCCAAGCAATGGATAGAGTTGCTTTATCTACCAAATAAAAAAAAAATATAATCTCTCTACTGGCTAACGCCAACCTGCCGCTAGTGCCCTATTATTGTTATCTCTTGATACTTTTTTATTGTTTTGTAGAAAAAAGAAATATAATAGTTACCTTGTCTATAAATGTTTATCACTGTATTAATCCTTTCACCCGAATTATATTCTAGATATTCTTTATTTAAATCTTCAAAAAAATGTCGTATTTGTAAGTAGCCAAAGAATTCTTTGTTTGAAATTCCAAACTCCCTTATTAAATCCTGGAACGCTCTACATCCTTTAGTTTCTTTGTTCCTTAATTGTTGTACAAATTTCAGGCCCTTTATTTTCCACCTATGAAATATTTTAGACTCTATCGTCGGTTTAAAATTTGGGTTCCCAGTTATTGTCAAATATTTTGAATACTTAGGGTTAATTTGTAATATTTTCATCAACTTATGCCATGCCACGATTACATTTTTTATCGTTGTTAGGTTTTTAACTTTGTCTGGTAGCTTCTCTCTACAGTATACAAGCGCCTTTAGAGTGAATGGGGCAACTAGCTGTTCTTCCAGCTCAGTTATAGCATAATAATTTACCTCTGTTAACCATTCTAATGCTAATTTCCCCATGCATATTAAGTTATAGATTTCCAGGTCCGGGAAGGCCAAACCTTCCCCGTCTTTAACAAGGTCAAATTATGTAAAGCAAGTGCCTTGCGTTTCTTCCCCCACAGAAACTTTAAACAATCTCGTCTAAACATTAAAAGATCCTTGCGTATAATAAAGATAGGTAAATTTTGTAAAATTTTGGGGAATAGAACCATTTTAATTAAATTAATTTTGCCAGACAACGACAACGGGAGATTTGTCCAACTTTCCAGGTCCTTGGACATTTTTGTCCATATTTGAGGATAATTTAGTGCATATATATATATATATATATATATATTTAGACATGTTTATGTATGGATATATATGGTAAAGCCCTTTGTCTTTAAGCCCTTATAACTTTTATATTATTTTTTAAATTTATTGTTTATGAGTGAAACTGTACTTTTACATGTATTTATGTTGTGTTTAGTGCTACTTTTTCCTCCATGCTAACCCAATATGCATAAATTCTAATTGCGCTTGAGTGAATACGTTTATTTTCAACTTGTTATATTTCTATTTCTATTGCATGAAAAAAGCTGTTATTGCGTGCACGCTACTGTTAGTGTGCCACTCATAATCTTGCTCATTGTAAGTAAAAGCCTACACCCTATTTATTTTCACCCTTGCCATATTTCAGTACTCAAGAAGAACCAGTCAGCTGTTTTGGTTATAACTGTGACTAAACTTATCTTTTAATAAAAAATGAAGAAACCAGATCTTAAAAATATCCTGAAAGTTTAGCTATAATTTAGGTTCAAATACGATCTATGCTAAATGCTGTTTTTAGGTTCTAGCTGCTGATTGGATGCTGCAAACAGATGATGATACATTTTGTCCATTGTCAGGGAAAGAACATGAGTTTCATATAATAGTACAAGATTTTTAACAATATAAAATAAATCTTGAATTTTTAATTTTGATTTAATTTTGATCTCCGTATCCCGTTTTAAAGATGAGATTTTATTTGCCATTTAATATATGTTTTCTCTCTGTTCAAAATTTTTATTTCAAATGCATTCATTTTCCATAGCCCTATAATGCAGTATGGAATTGCATTGTTATTTCAGTAAAATAGGCTAGTTTTGTATCTACAAAATAGCTGACTCCCCTGAGCTACAAAAGATTCAGATTCTGTGCAATGAGCAATTCATTCTAACACCAAACATGCTAGGAATAAACTAAATCATTTATGGTTTACAGAAAAATACATTTGAACACATTTAGATAAATGGTTTAAGACTTAAGGCTAGTTGAAGGAAACTACTAATCTTTTGATATCTATGTGGTACGCACTTACACAGACTGCAGAATTTATTACCTTTCTCACAGCATGGAAAGCAACAGTTTTCTTTTTAAGTAATAAACTGCAAAAGGTTTTTTTGAAACCCCGCTAGTTTCTACACCTCATGCCACCGCTGCTATAATGTACATTTGGTAATACCACAACACAGCATTAATACCTGTTCTAAAATGAAAATGCATAGGGAGTGTTTGGGTGTCATTAAACACATATTTTTTTTAAATCGTCTATGTATTAAAGTGTACTTTGGGATCATAATGCTTTAAAATATCCTGCCTTGCGTCTAGGTATAAAGATCTTCTCTTTCCACCTACAAAATTCTATTAAAGTAAAAAAATACAGAACGCCTTTATTGTAAAATATGAAGCTTATCTACAAATCAGTACACTGAAACAATTCATGAAGGAGCAGAGTAACTCAACAGTTGCAAAAGTAAGAGTCATAGGGCTAAATTTATGAAGCAGCGAATGCTGCTTCGAGACTTAGTAGTTAAGCAGTAGTGGTCATAAGGCCGCTGCATATTAACCTGTCCACTACCTTTTAGGAGGCGATTGAAATCATCCCCATCCGATACGATCTGGATGATTGACAGGCCCTGCTAGCAGCCGATTGTCTGCCAGTGAGCAGAGGCGGCATTGCACAAGCATTTCACCAGAAATGCTTGTGCAATGATAAGTGATGAATGCCAACATGACGCATCATTCAATGTACTGTGCATACTCCATAGAACTATTGCATAGAAAATGAGCAAATCTAGACAAGTATACCCACTTCATTTACCCCAGAAGTACATTGTTATCAATTCAAGTTCAGAAATACAGAGAAAAACAATGGTCAACTAACAAAATAATATGTTAACAAATATCATTTTTACTATAGAAAGACAATAAAAATGACAAAAAAAAATATGATAGATATTTCAGGTCTCAGAAATAAGTTAAAGGGACACTGAACCCAAAATTTTTTTCTTTCGTGATTCAGATACAGCATGCAATTTTAAGCAACTTTCTAACTTACTCCTATTATCAATTTTTCTTCGTTCTATTGCTATCTTTATTTGAAAAAGAAGGCATCTAAGCTAAGGAGCCAGACACTTTTTGGTTCAGAACACTGGACAGCACGTGCTTATTGGTGGGTGAATTTATCCACCAATCAACATGAACAACCCAAGTTGTTCACCAAAAAATGGGCCGGCATCTAAACTTACATTCTTGCTTTTCAAGTAAAGATACCATGAGAATGAAGAAAATTTGATATTAGGAGTAAATTAGAAAGTTGCTTAAAATTGCATGCTCTATCTGAATCACAAAGGAAAACAATTGGGTTCAGTGTCCCTAATGTTTTTCCATAATTTGGTTTAAGGCTTATGACTGTGCAGCATTTTTCGTTGTATAGAATCCTGATTATATATACACACAACCTTGTATATATACATATGTAATAATTAAAAGAATGTCCCAGGGTTTAAACATCAAAACATTTTAAATCTTGGTTCTAGACAATCTCTTCCACTGACTTATATACTAATAGCAGGCAAATTCTTCAGTTGAGTTCTAATAGTAAACTCAAAGTATTTAAGTTGGTCTGAGCTGGGAAAGTTTTGAGACTCTTTTAAAACTTGCTAAGCATTTTGACCCTTAATGTTAAAATAGATCCATATCAGTGCCAAAATCTTAACCATATAATGAATCTGCTAGGATTAAGGTATTTGGTAATAAAAGACTAAATTGAATGTGCTTCCTTCATTGATTGCTTAGATGATAAGATGCCAGGGACTACAAATAAAGTACACTTTCAAATATAAACTGTGTTTTTTTTAAATGTACTATACTATAGGCTAGATCAGTGTTTCTCAACCACGGTCCTCAAGTACCCCCAACAGACCAGGTTTTTATAAAAGCTGAACCAATGCACAGGTAAAGTAAAATCAGCTGATCTAATCTGCTCTCACAAATCAGTTGATTATTTCCCCTGTGTACTAGTTCAGCTATATGAAATCCTGGCCTATTGGGGGTATTTGAAGACAGAGGTTGAGAAAAAATGGGCTAGATTGCAAGTGGAATAATAAATAACCAGCCATTACAAGTGGCTGGTAATGCTATCACGAGCTTGACCAGAAATCAGATCTTTAGTTAATTTTAAAAATGGCCCCCAAACGTTCAGGATTCAGATAAAGATTGAAATTTTAAGCAACTTTCTATTTTACTTCTATTATATTTTTTTCTTTGTTCTCTTGCAATCTTTATTTGAAAAGCAGAAAAAAAAGAAAACAGCACAACGTTGTTATTTGTCTTGTTACTCTTGTGATAACTTAAATTAAAAAGCATAATGCACATGATTAAAGACATTGTGATTTTGGGGGCTTTATTAAAAAGGATCGTTCAACATAGAGACCTTTCACTCTCTTGTGGAGGTGAAGGGTCTCTGTAATGAATGATCCTTTTTAACATTGTTTAAAAATGCTGATAGGTGACATGTGCAATCAACCTGTTGTGTTCTAAAATCATAGAGATAAGTGTGTATGTCATTTTAAGGGATTATAAGTATAGTGTGCATGTGTATTTGTTGGACTACTGATTTCACAATTTTTTTATTAGCCTAAAAGTGCTTACTATTAATTTTTTAACTTTAATTGATTGCACAGGTAGCATTTGTATCTGTTTCATTATGTTGCTTTCTAATGTCATCCAATATGGTGGGAGTAATATGAACGTATTCGTAAAAACAATGTTACATCTGAAAAATGTTGGGGTACTATGTGTTGTTCTGAGTTTATCAAGTTCATTTAGTTGTGAAATTTGAAAAGCAAAAAATAGCCCTAAAATTGTTTTATGTAAGAAGAATATTGCTTGTGATCAGAACAAACAGGACTGACGTATGCTAAGTATAGGGCCGTTTTTAGCAAAACTGTTAATGTTAAAAAGTGATTCTGATAAACTATAAAAATGTCTGATTGTGATCACCATTGGAAATGACTAATCTGCATCCATGGACATATCAATAGCTATAAAATTATAGATTATAATCAACACCTATTTTAGTGAAAACAATTCCTAATTTCTGTCATCAGGTGGTGAGAGTCCACAAGTCATTACTCCTTGCCACTAGGAGGAGGCAAAAATCCCCAAGATCCCCAAAAACTTCACAAGCTTTAATCCCTCTAACCTCTATGATATCCAAGTATTTTTATTTGCTTTTCCAGAAACAGATAAAGATTGAGCTGTTCAGGAATTTATTTTAATTGAAGAAGGATCTTTGCTTCTGTATCTCCTCATAGGGTGAAACTTAGCAGGGAGGGGCATAGGAGAGTACTTAGCTGTGCAATGTTAATCTCTTGTGGGAGTTGTGGTCACAAGCCTGCCACAGGTGCCACTGGGACTGGTTATTCAGCCTCCTCCTGTTTGACCATGTTGATTTATTCCCTCAGTATATCCTCTGCTGCTTATTACAGTACTAGATAGGTTCTCTACTGTATACAGGCATATCAGCTGGTTAAGCGCAGTGGAGTGGGTGTCTTTTTAAGTAATTAACTCTTGTCACTCACACAGCCCATGGGCTATCAGTTGGTACATAAGTATATGTATATCATAGCCAGAGGTCAGCTTACAGGTAACAAAGTGTGTACAAGTACTTTGGTGCTTCAGAACATTTAGGTTTGCTTTGGTGTGCTGGGTGTTTAATTTACTGTGGATCCTTTAAGAAGGGTTATAATGGGTTTTTACTTGTGTGCTTATCCTTACTATACTTTAGTGCTACAGTGGTTATGTTTAGTGTTCTCCCCCATACGCTCCCTACATCTGCACTCATAGAGGTGTTATTTGCTAGTACGAGGGGTACATTTGTGCAGTTTGGGCCCTTAGCTCTCTGGTTTTGAAAGTGTTAACATATTTCCTACTGTGCTTGCTGCTTTGCATGTTTTCTCCAAACTTCTGGTGGCCATCACTCACTATGAACACGCTGCTTATTTCTCTGGTGGGAATATCAGGAGAGGGTAAGAACTCTATACCAGGATTGGGGGACGCTTCATTTATTAATTGCAATATTCACCTTATATAGGTTCATTTTTTGAGACCATTGTTTTGCATGCAGCAAACTAAATGTATTTGTTATTGTTCTGTAACTACTGTATTTCTCCAAGCTCATATATATTATATATATTTGGGGGGGGGGGGGACTTCCTGTTATAATATAAGGGGGTCTTGCTTTATGGCTCAAATTTATTGTCCCAGTATGATAATTAACTGTCATTTATTTTCTGTTGTATTTGTTTGTTTGTTGTTTGGTAGATCCACTGATGAAGCTTGTTTATTTACTACCAGTTCAGCTTTGCAATTTTGTATGGATCTTTTTATGAATTCTAACTAAACTAAAATATTCTGTTCTCATTTTGTTTCCATTCCACAAGGGAGCTCTATTCCAGTATTCAAGACTTTCTACACCCTTCAACTTCTAGCAGTTGGATGGTTATGTATCATCCAAGCCAGTTTATCGTTTTGGTCTGATAATCCTTCTACAGTTATATTTTTGGTTATATTGATTCTTGAATAGATCAATCCAGCTAATGACACAGTTAATCCTCTATCTCATCAAATTTGTCCTCTGGATTTGAGAATTTCTGATGGTTAGGAATCTAATTCTGATCAAGATATGGTAAACCTTTTTGTTTGGCTATGAGAGATTTTAATATTTTAAATATCTAAGACCCTAAACCAGCTACGTAAAAAAAAAAAGACTTCTCTCTTTTGCTAAACCTCTAAAGGTATTTCCTATTCCTGAGGTAATGTCTAAGTTTTTATTTCCTATAAATTGGCCACGGTAGGACTTACTTTACTCATTTTTCTCAGTTTTTAAAGATTTTCCCTTTATATGCTTTTATTGTAGAGCTTTGAATTTTTTTTTCTAAGGTGGACTTGTAATTAATTTTACGGACCCATTCTTTAGAAAGGCCTTGTTTTCTACAAGTGGGTTCCCTGTTTTCAACAGAAATAACATATTTTGGGTAATTGTAGGCTCTTTCTTTAATGCATACATCTCTCTGTTCTAGCTTTAGAAGATGCTGCTGCTGAACATTTTCCAAATTCTTTGGCAATTCAATTTTAGTCAATAATTATATTAATGCTAAGATATGACTTTTGTTGTACTCACAGGAGAGCTCTGTGGTTCATTTCATGATTAGCAGACATTGTCTTTATGTAAACTTTATCTGTGCTTTTATGGGTAAGTCTTTATCTATCCTTAGTTACATAACACATTTGGAAGATGTAGAAACTTCCTTCCTAAGGACATGAGAGCGTCTGATTAAAAATACTTATTTTAATAGCCATTTTCATTCCATAGTCAATCTAGGAGCATACATTTTTAATTTTTCTGGAAGTCTAGTGTTGTTTTGAATAAGGTCAAACAACCTAAGAGACTGCCTTCCTCTTACAAATATCTTGAACTTCCAATCCAGATTCTATTCTTAAGGGGCCTAGTCACAGTTTGTCCAGAATCTCTGGATTTTAATTATAATTGTCTATGGTCACAGTATGGGATTAGGTCAATATTTGCTTTGGTGAAGGTTATTTTGGCTTCCTTTCTGAAAGATGTTATACATACAGAAGTCTTTTTTTTTCTTAGTCCTTGACCTGGAACCTAGAAGGTGTTAGTACCGGTTCCAGTTTTTGGAAAAAATAATGTTTTTTTTCCAATTTGACAGGTTTGTCAGAGTTCCTTCTTTTAAAATGAATTCTTTTAAAATGGTCCTTTTTACTCTAGTTCATTATGGTTCAATTATGTTTTTAATACATTTGAAGGATGTTTTCCTTCATAATCCTATTCTCCAGGACCACCAACCTTTTGCATAGGTGTGGGGGGGGGGAGGTAAAGAGCATATGCAAGATAATGCCAGGCATAGGACTATCTTGAATAATGAAAGGTATGTGCTTCGTTATGGAATTACCCCTTTTAGGCATGATTTTGTAACAGACAAGCAAGCAAGTTTATTGTACTGGAACTGGAGCCTGGAGACAGGATAGGTGAGCAGATGCACCCACTCCAGAACTAGAGTCTGAGGTAATATCAATGATAGGGACAGGAACAGGAGTGCCCACTGTAAAGACAGGAACAAAGTGCCAACTTAGCCTGAAGACAGAAATTCCCACTGGGGGCTGAGACAGGAGTTGTCTACTCTATTGTCAAGACTGGAGTGACCACTTGAGGGCTGAAGATAGGAGTTCTAACTCTAAGGTCGAGACTGGAATTGCCCACTTGAGGCCGTGATAGGAACACCCACTTGAGGCTAAGACAGGAGTTGCCCACTTGAGGCCTAGACAGGAGTTGCCCACTATAAGGCCGAGAGAGAAATGTCCACTGGCACTTGGCCGATACCCTCTGCAGAGCTTGGCACAGGTGCTGAATACTGGAATTTGGCAGAGACCCTCTGCAGAGCTTTAGTACAGAAGCTGGTGACTGGAGCTTGTCAGAAACCATCTGTGCAACTTGGATGCAGAAGCGGGTGACAGATACTCAATGCAGCACTTGGGTACATGCTCTTGATACAGAAACTTGGCAAGTGCTCTCTGCAGGGCTAGGCACTTAAAAAAAACAGCATTTGACAGGCACTCTCTGCAGGACTAGGATACAGGAAAAGGATACCAGAGAAGCAGAATTATGCCACAGGAAAGACTGGAATCAGAGACAGACTGATACTGAGTGAATAGCCAGGAGACAAGCCTAGGGTCAGATACCTGAAAGCAGTCACCAAATCCAGGGAGAATCCTATAAAATAGTCAGTAAACAGAAAAGCACTCAAATCTTACATCAAATACAAGGGAGATCTAAAAGGTTAGTCAAAGAACATACCAGATTCAGGAACCAAACTGGAAATTCAGGCAAGGACAGAGGCACTAACAACAGGAACAAGATGAACCACAATGTCAGGGCAGGGAGTGGTCTGTGAAGCAGCCTTTTATAGGAGAGCTGATTTCAGAACTACCTGTAGCTGGCAGCAGGTGGAGCCAGAGAGCTATCCACTGCACGTAACAGGTATACAAAAACTTCCACAGAATACAAAGCCCTCTGGTGGCACAGAAATAGAGTAACAGGAGTTTGAAGTTCAAATCCAGGCATGACTGTGAAAGTTCTTGGAACTCCTTTGTCTATTATAACATCCATTTAGCTGTATTTTACAAACAGTTCAAGCTCAAATAAATAACAAATGCCTAGATTTAAAGTTCTGCGTTAGCCGTCAAAACCAGCGTTAGGGGGTCCTAACGCTGGTTTTGTCCTACCGCTGGTATTTAGAGTCATTCAGGAAAGGGTCTAACGCTCACTTTCCAGCCACAACTTTTCCATACCGCTGATCCCCCTACGCCAATTGCGTAGCCTATCTTTTCAATGGGATCTTTCTAACGCCGGTATTTAGAGTCTTGGCTAAAGTGAGCGTTAGAAATCTAACGACAAAACTCCAGTCGCAGAAAAAAGCCAGGAGTTAAGAGCTTTCTGGGCTAACGCCGGTTCATAAAGCTCTTAACTACTGTGCTCTAAAGTACACTAACACCCATAAACTACCTATGTACCCCTAAACCGAGGCCCCCCACATCGCCGCCACTCTAATAAAAAATTTTAACCCCTAATCTGCCGACCGCACACCGCCGCAACCTACATTATCCCTATGTACCCCTAATCTGCTGCCCCTAACACTGCCGACACCTACATAATATTTATTAACCCCTAATCTGCCCCCCCAATGTCACCGCTACCTTACCTACAATTATTAACCCCTAATCTGCCGACCGGACCTCATTGCTACTCTAATAAATGTATTAACCCCTAAAGCTAAGTCTAACCCTAACCCTAACAACCCCCTAAATTAAATATAATTTTAATCTAACGAAATAAAATAAATCTTATTAAATAAATTATTCCTATTTAAAGCTAAATACTTACCTGTAAAATAAACCCTAATATAGCTACAATATAAATAATAATTATATTGTAGCTATTTTAGGATTAATATTTATTTTACAGGCAACTTTGTATTTATTTTAACCAGGTACAATAGCTATTACATAGTTAATAACTATTTAATAGCTACCTAGTTAAAATAATTACAAAATTACCTGTAAAATAAATCCTAAGTTACAATTAAACCTAACACTACACTAGCAATAAATTAATTACATACAAATACCTACAAATAAATACAATTAAATAAACTAACTAAAGTACAAAAAATAAAAAAAGAACTATGTTACAAAAAATAAGAAATAGTTTACAAACATTATAAAAATATTACAACAATTTTAAGCTAATTACACCTACTCTAAGCCCCCTAATAAAATAACAAAGCCCCCCAAAATAAAAAAAATGCCCTACCCTATTCTAAAATAAAAATTGAAAAGCTCTTTTACCTTACCAGCCCTTAAAAGGACTTTTTGCGGGGCATTCCCCAAAGAATTCTGCTCTTTTGCCTGTAAAAAAAAACATACAATACCCCCCCAACATTACAACCCACCACCCACATACCCCTAATCTAACCCAAACCCCCCTTAAATAAACCTAACACTAAGCCCCTGAAGATCTTCCTACCTTATCTTCACCATGCCGGGTATCACCGATCCGTCCAGAAGATGGTCCGAAGTCTTCCTCCTATCCGGGCGATGTCTTCATCCAAGCAGGGGCTGAAGAGGTCCATCATCGGGCTGAAGAGGTCCATCATCCGGCTGAAGCCTTCATCCAAGTGGGGGCTTAAGAGGTCCATCATCCGGCTGAAGTCTTCTTCAAGGAACCGTCATTCGTCGGGAAGTCGTCAGCCAGGATGGATGTTCCGTGTCGGCGGGATGAAGATGGAGCCGGAAGAAAGAAGATTGAAGATGCCGCTTGTTAGAAGACTTCAGCCGGATCCTTTACTTGTTTCAAGCGTTCGCCGTTCTGAGCTGCTGAGGCAGCCCACGGCAGAACTTTTCCACCTCTTAGCAAATAGTGTGCGGGAAATATGGCTCCAAAGGTTGCCAAGCCAGATTTCTCACACAGCTATTGGCTGAGGTGGCAGATTAGTTAAGGAGCAGTGGTCTTATGACTGCTGCTTCTTAACTTATGTTTTCGGCGAGCCAGACAGCTCACACGGAAACAGCAGCATACGCTGCTTCATAAATCTACCCCAAAGGATTAACAATGGATTTGTGCATGAGTTTTAACTTTGTGCTCATCATTGAATGTATACAAAGCTATGACTTGTAATATGGGTTGTTGTGTATAAATATCACATAATTGCATTTATGCTTCTTGTAGTAACGTTTGTACTTTAGACCATAATTGTCACTAATACTGAATATCATAGCTCTCATTGATTGTGTCTTTGCAAGTCAATTTTGTTTTTAAAAACTTTTATAAATTTCATTATTTACAGTGAATTTGTTTTTGCTACAGACTTAAACTTTCATCTTCCCTCCCAAAGATGAAATTCAGCCTGAATTAATTCAGCCTTCCCTTTGACAAACATTAGAATGGTCTATAAACCCTGCCAATTCCCACATTGCTTTCATTTCAAAATTGGCTTCAAAATTAAATATAGTAGCTTTTCAAAACAATTGCAGTTCAATAGATTTTCTCTCAACATGACAAGCTCATATCTGTACAGTATTCTTGTTCTGAAATAAACATATTTTTTGTAATATAACTTTGAGATGCTTCTTTTTTCTTTGATGGAAAAGAGGATAGGATAGTGTACATTAAAACTGATGAATGACAACTAAAAAATAATGGGTAAAACACAGATACAAAAAATAAGAATAACGTTTTTATTTGTAATTAATTAAGATAAAAGAAAAACGTTAAAGGGATACTAAACCCACATTTTTTCTTTCATGATTCAGATAGAGCATGCAATTTTAAGCACCTTTCTAATTTTGTCCTATTGTCAGCCCATTTTTGGTTCAGCACCTGGATAGAGTTGCTGATTGGTTTGCTACATTTAGCCACCAATCAGGAAGCGCTACTCAGATGCTAAACCAGCAGTGGGTCGACTCTTAAGCTTACATTCCTACTTTTTCAAGTAAAGATAGCAAGAGAACTAAAAAAATTGATAATAGGAGTAAATTAGAAAGTTGGTTAAAATTGCATGCTCTATCTGAATCATGAAAGAAAAAATGTGGGTTTAGTATCCCTTTAATAAAAAATAAAGTGCCCTTTTATTTATTATAAAAAAAAGCATAAATGAAACAGTAAAGACATACATCTCTAACAACAATTGTTTGTTTCATTTTCTGATATTAAAATATTGTATTAATGAAAAAAATATATTAATAAATCAGTTGTTCAGCCCATATGCAAAGCCAGAAGCATTGCTGGAAATGAGAAAGGAGATATATGCAAACTATAGAAACAGACAATAAATTGAATTTGACAATACTGCATTTGGGAGAGTGTAATAGACACATGGGAATCAGGAATATGAAATTTTATATCAATTTAATCTAAAGAAAATCTAAAGGTAAAATTAAATAAGTGGACAAAAATTATAATTCAAACTAAATTTAGCTTGGCAGTTAGGTTTTCAGTATAAACGAAATAAACCAGGACACATGCCAAAGGAAATCCTACTAAGTTCTTTGATAAATAGTGATCTGTGTTAGGACCACTGGGGAAAAAAAGAACATTAGAAGAAATAACTGTCTTTGAATAAGATGGAATATACTTATACATGTAATACACGTGTCCTTCACTTTGACTTCCTTTTGAAATTCCTTTCTATTTGATGAAGAGATTAAAATTAGTTAAGATGTTCTATATGGCATTTTAAGTGATGTGTTGTACATTAAAGGGATAGTAAAGTCAAAATGTAACTATCATGATGCAGTTTTAAAACAACTTCAATTTTCTTTGTTTAAAAATATACCCAGGTAGGCTCGGGGGCAGCATTGCACTACTGGAACATAGTATTAAATTTCCCAGTGGCCCATTGTTTCTCCTTCAATAAAGGAAACCAAGAGAATAAAGCAAGTTTAATAACAAAATAAAATTGGAAAGTTGTTTAAAATTGTATACTCCATATGAATGATGACAAAAAAATGTTTTCATGTCCCTTAAATGATTTCTGGGGACAAATGTTAAAAACAAACAAAAAAAAAAATAATGAGATTTGTTCCAGTATTTTAGAAGACAGTGATATTTAAAAATATAATCAAACTAATACCATGATTGGCGCCAGTGTCTTTAATTTTATAGCCAGAGTGCTATTAACAATCATAGGGCTAGATTACAAGCAGATTGCAAAATTATTAGCGCTCAAGTGAAATCAATTACGCTCCTATATTTGTGCTTGTATTACAAGTTGAAAGTAAAATGTTAGCATGCAAGCAAAAGACTCAGGCACTAAATATCTGCAGGATGGATACCATGACCACGCTAACTACCTTTCCCCATAGAATTCTATGGGGCACGTTACAAAAACCTTTTCTGTCTTTCGCTCACCCACTACCCTGAAGGTGTGCTAGGACTTCTGCGCTTAAGCCAAAGGTGCTTTCAGAAATAATTCACATATATATGTTCTTCATATAGAAGAAAATGTTATTTTTATTTTTAAATTTATAGTTCTATAGATATATATATATATATATATATATATATATATATATATATATATATATATATATATATATATATATATCTGTATATATTTTTGTAAAATATATATCTATAGCAATATATCTGTATAATTTTATATATATATATATATATATATATATATATATATATATATATAAACATCTACTTATAAGTAAAGAACATAAACCTAAATTATGAGTTTTGAGCACTATAGGGAAAGTAAAGAACGCAATAAAAGTTGTGTTATTTAAGCCCCTATAGCGCTGCCATTACAAGTTTAAAAAACCCCGGCTTGTGTGGGCGATATGGAGATTTTGAGCTCCATATCGCACCAAAAACAAGCAGTGTTTTGATGTGCTAGTGCACGCTTCCCCCATAGACATAAAAAAAAAAGTCTAACACCTGCGATCGCGGAAACAAAAGCTCTGTATCATCACCGACGCCTGCCTACAGCTATTAACAGTTATTAGCGCTGCGGAATCTGTTGGCGCTCTACAAATAACCGATAATAATTAACCCCTAATCTGCCACTCCCGATATCGCCGCCACTATACTAAAGTGTGGCTTGTGTGGGCCGCCACTATACTAAAGTGTGGCTTGTGTGGGCTTGTTATTAACCCCTATTTCGCTGCAACCCAACATCGCCCATACTGTAATAAATCTATTAACTCCTATTCTGCTGCTCCCCTACATCGCCACAACTAAATAAAGCTATTAACCTCTAAACCTCAGGCCTCGCGCATCACTAAACAAACCTATTAACCCCTAAACCATTAGCCCTCCACATCGCAACAACCTAAATTAAACTATTAACCCCTAACCCTAACACAACCCTAACAACCCCTAACTTTAACATAATTAAAATAGAGCTAAATTAAACTTACAATTATTATTATTGCAACAAGCTAAATTAAACTATATTAACCCCTAAACCTAACCCTAACCTAACCCTAATCCTAACCCTATCCCTAACCCTAACACCCCCTATCTTTAACATAATGAAATTAGATATAAATTATTTAAAACTAAAGACTTACCTGTGAAATAAAACCTAAGCTAGCCACAATATAACTGATAGTTACATTGTAGCTAGCTTAAGTTTTATTTTTATTTAAAGTAAGTTTGTATTTATTTTAACTAGGTAGACTAGTTAGTAAACTATTCACTGACTACCTAGCTAAAATAAATACAAACTTACCTGTGAAATCAAACCTAACCTGCCTTACACTAAAACCTAACATTACAAAAAATAAAAGAAAACTACCATTACAAAAAAACCCAGAAATTATCCAAAAAAATAAAGACTATCCCTATTCTAATACCCTTTTACAAAAAAAAACACCCCAAACTAAAAAAGCCTAATCTAGAATAAACTACCAAGGGCCCTTAAAAGGCCCTTTTGTAGGGAATTGTCTTGAGTTAAACAGCTCTTTTGCTCCAAAAAACAAATACAAACACCCCCTAACAGTATAAAAACCCCCACCCCCCAAACTACCAAGGGCCCTTAAAAAGACCCTTTTGGGGGGCCCTTTAAAGGGACTTTTGTAGGGCATTGCCCTGAGTTAAATAGCTCTTTTGCTAAAAAAAAAATACAAACACCCCCTAACACTATACAAACCCCCACCCCCCAAACTACCAAGGGCCCTTAAAAGGGCCTTTTGGGGGGCCTTAAAAGGGCCTTTTGTAGGGCATTGCCCTAAGTTAAACAGATCTTTTGCTAAAAATATTGAAGAGGCTGCCTGGATGAAGACTTCTTGCCGCCTGGATCAGGACTTCAACTCTGGGATGAAGATCGTTAAAGCGGGACTTCAAAAACTGTAAGTGGATTGTCAGGGGGTTAGTGTTAGGCTTTTTTAAGGTTTTTTGGGTGTTTTTTTTTTAGTTTAGGGTCTGGGCAGTAAAAGAGCTAAATGCCCTTTTTAAGGGCAATGCACATACAAATGCCCTTTTAGGGCAATGGGTAGCTTAGGTTTTTTATATAGTTTTTTTATTTTGTAGGTTTGGGGGGGGTTGTAATGTTAGTGGGCATTTTATTTCATAAACAGAGCTGATTTATTTAGGGCAATGTCCTACAAAAGGCCCTTTTAGGGGCCATTGGTAGTTTATTCTATATTAGGTTTTTTATTTTGGGGTGTTTTTTTATGGGTATTAGAATAGGAATATTTTGTTTGTTATTTTGTGTAATGTATATTTTTAGTGGGAGTTTTTTTTTTTAGCAAAAAAGCTGTTTTAATTTAGGGCAATGCCCTGCAAAAAGGCCCTTTTTAAGGGGCACCCAAAAGGCCCTTTTAAGGGCCCTTGGTAGTTTATTCTAGATTAGGCTTTTTTATTTTGGGGTGTTTTTGTTATAAGGGTATTAGAATAGGAATAATCTTTATTTTTTTGGATAATTTGTTTTTTTTTGTAATGGTAGGTTTTTCTATTTTTGCAATCTTAGGTTTTAGTGTAAGACAGGTTAAGATTTATTTCACAGGTAAGTTTGTATTTATTTTAGCTAGGTAGGTAGTAAATAGTTAATAACTATTTACTAACTAGTCTACCTAGTTAAAATAAATACAAACTTACCTGTGAAATAAAAATATAACCTAAGCTAGCTACAATGTAACTATTAGTTATATTGTAGCTACCGTAGGTTTTATTTCACAGGTAAGTATTTAGTTTTAAATAGGAATTATTTAGTTAATTATTGTAAATTTAATTTAGATATAATTTCATTATGTTAAAGTTAGGGGGGGTTAGGGTTTGGTTTAGGGTTAGGGTTACATTAGGGTTAGGTTTAGGAGTTAATATAGTTTAATTTAGGTTGTTGCGATGTGGGGGGCTGGCGGATTAGGGGTTAATAGGTTTATTTAGTTAATAATTGTAAGTTTAATTTAGCTTTATATTAATTATGTTAAAGAAGTTAGGGGGTGTTAGGGTTATGACTGCCTGTATATATATATATATATATATATATATACTTTTGAGCCTTTCCTATTCAAACACCTTGACATATACCCCTTGTAAACTATTTTATAATTTTTTTAATAATAAACACATTTTATTTTAAGTATGTATATATTTATGTAAGTGTATTGTATTGGGTATTTGTAAAGCACAGCTCATCACCCGTAAGGGTTTCAAGGCGCTGCTCATTTTATCAAGCACTGAAGGATGAAAGGCTGAGTGGAACTCGCCGGGGATCGAACCTGCAACCTTTGGGTTGCTACAGAGCTCAACCACAGTGGCTTAGCATGCTGAGCTATCTGTCCAGCTAAGCTAAAGTGTATTACTTTTATTCTAGCCCTCCAAAACTTTACTTCATGGGCGCCATGTACTAAGCTTCGAAGTGACCGTCCGTCTGTATTTCCGCGTCAAAATTCGCTCACAATCTGCATCTCGTATTTACCAATCTGCGATCGAATAGATAAACCACTATTTTTCATCAGCTATCATAATTTTATGCAACTGATCGTTCCTAAGCCTTTTTCCACTTACTACATGTTCGATCGCACGTAAATTCGCTTTAATCGGAAATTATGAATGTTACAACTAATCCGCCCGCTCCACCTTTACTGTAACTTCGAGTGATTTGCTTCGCGACCATTTAGGTAGCGAATATAATAGAAAACTATAGGGGGTATCAACCTGACGCCAGGTTGAAGTACTTAAGTGAAAGGACTAGACAACTATTGTATCATTATTGGTTTTTGGATCACTGAATGAAGATGGAGACACTTTTACACATGTTTCTTTTTCGGTTGATTCAATTACGAGGAAGAAGGGCTATACAGGCACCGGTTGACAACAATGGATTGCAATTTTATAATTTTATGAATTGTAAAAAAAGGTCACATTAGAGAATGATTATTAGTAAAACTTTACTTTTTATTTAAAACCAACATATTGCACAATAACTATATAAACTAAATAATCATAACGATCTATAATTACATGACTCTCCTACATTACAAAATAACCTAAACTACACTATTGATAACTATATTGAACTTACACTAAACAAAATATACATAAAACTTCATTTACATTTAACATTACTTATTATTCACATATTACTTTTACATCCGAAAATAATAAAAAAAAGATACTGCCAATAAATAGTACAACTTTACAATTATTGTATCCAAATAATTCTAACAATTTAGCAAATATACAATAATGTTGCATAGAAACACTGAATAACGCGATATTTAGAACATTTTGAGATTTGACACACCCATCTAGAAAGTTGCTATGCGACCAGGGAGGATGAAGAGAATTGCATCTTTCACATCTGGGGAAATGATAATTCTAGTCTATGTAATGGACAGATATTTTCCAAAACGCTTAGGGGGTGTCCGGGGAGTCATACAAGATGAAAGGGACAAAACTATATATGAATGTATCATGTATCAAAAATTAAAAGGACCAGGCGTCAATGTTTGAGACGCTACAGTGATGTTAAACGTCGAGAACCACTATATTACCAATCCATTAGGAGCCTTTTAAGGACATGTAAGTTTATAAAATTGTTTTTATATTAATATTTGTTTGTGATCTATTGGTAATCTAATACTGAAAAAAAAAAAAAAACACGTAGTTGTTTTTAAAATTTACATCCCTGCATTTAAAAAAAATAAATATATAATTTAAAATCATAATCAAATTATTATTGTTTTAAATTATAAATTCTATGATAAGTTCATTATCAATATGAGACATGAAAGAATAATTAGGTTTCAGTGTACCATATTGATCACTTTCATGTCCATACTGGTTCTTACTGGAATCTATTAACATTATGATTTATGTTTTTCTAAATTTTAATTGGAACTGGAACAAGATTCAGAATGACCTCTCTAGAAGAATCATCCTCCTCACTGATATCTAATAAAAAAAAATAAAAAAATTTAAATTTAGCATTAATTCATAAAAAAAAAGGGCAGATCAAAATGTGTTCCTACAGTAATGGTTAGAGGGGTTACTATACAAGAGAAATTTATACAGTCATGTTGTATTTAAACAATAAGATTAAAGGCCTTCCTAATAAATAATTGTGATTTTACATGGTAAAACTGTTTGCATATAAAATCCATCCATCTCACAGTCTCACAGTTTGAATATCAATCAAAGTTTTAAATTTTAGAGTTAGTTTGTACCAAAATTTTTTATCTTGTCATCCTATATTTATTTTACAAAAGTAACTTACCATCGAAAAGTGGTGCAGAATCGGTCACCATGGCTCTGAAGAGACGTCCAACATCTGCTGTAAAAATAAAAATTAAAGATTAATATCTAATTTATATTAAAATATTTAGAAGGTGTATATATAAGTGGTTTAAAAATGCATACCAGAGCTTCTTCCAACAGCTGTATCTGGTGTACTGCTCCTTACATCTGGAATAGTATCTGCAGACGATAGGCTGTGGCTGGTATTGGTTGTTGAACGTTTATATTGCCCATGTTGTGGTTCTTGTCTTATATTCAAATGCTGTGATGTTGAAGGACGTGGTAGCTGTGATGAAGTGGTAGATGGGGTATGGACAGATGCAGAGGTCGATGCTCGAACAGAACCACCTATGAAATAGTAAATACAGATTTCAATTAATACATTCAATAAAATTAAAACTTTAGGTGCAATTTTTGCAATGCTAATTAAATTTAAAACTTACTCCTACTATTAAATTTTCTACCTTCAATTTGTATCTTTATTTCAAATGCACTAAGTAAAGGGTCACTAAACCCATCTTTCTTTCATGATTCCAATAGAGAATGCAATTTTAAAAAAATTCCAATTTACTTCTATTATCTAATTTGCTTCATTCTTTAGATATCCTTTGTTGAAGAAATAGCAATGGACATGGGTGAGCCAATGACAACAGACATCTATGTGAAGCCAACAATCAGCAGCTACTGAGCATATCAATATATGTTTTTCAACAAAGAATATAAAGAAAATAAAGCTAATTAGATATTAAAAATAAATTAAACATTTGATTAGAGTTGCATGCTCTTTCTAAATCAAACATTTGGTTTCATTTAACTTCAAAAAAACTGATTTCCATTTTCCATGTAGGCCTTATTTTTTAAAATAAATTAAGCAATAGAAAAAAAATGGAGTATATTAGAAACTTGAAAATGTTTTTCATGCTCTTTTTATGAATCATGAATGCATAATTTTTGGTTCACTGGAACTTTAAAGAAATAGATACAGAGAGAAGTAATAAAATTAATAAATCAATTTTAAAGGGACAGTAAACCAAAAATTGTTCAATCATGATTCTGTTACAGAATACAATTTTATAATACATTAACGCATTTTTGGTGCAGACAATTAAACAATATAAATATTAATTTGGAGATTAATTTATAATTACCTCGAATATCGCTATCACAGTCATCGGTTATGCCCTCAATGACCTCCGTGCCAAGCCTCTGTAAAACTTTTCTTTCAAAGTCAGTCAAATCTGCGACATAAGGTTGTCCGCCTCCAGTACCTTGTGCATATTGCTTTTCTTTGGCAATTTTAGCTTTAGTTTGACAATTTATATAGTTGAACCGTTTTTTGCAGGAGTCGATATCTTTTTTAGTTGGTCCTTGAGCACTCACTGCGTCACTAATTTTTTCCCAAATAAACTTCTTACGAGCACCGGGGGTTTGCTTGACTCGACTACCATAAATATTGTCATAATATTCGAGTACTAGATCAACAAGTACAACATTCTGTTGATGCGAGAAATTAGGGTTGCGAGTCTTCTTAGAAGTAACTGAATCTCCGGAGGAAGCCATCTTCTCAAAGTGAATACCGAAAAGTAAATAAACAATATTCTAAGATTTCTGGAAAAATGCACATTCTTATACATGTCAGCAGCCAGACGTTGCCGCTTGTCTGACGATTATGACACCTAGATGGTCACGTGGGTGAAGAATAAACCAATTAGGTCGCAGACTGCTTCGTAACTTTGCTCTTTCGTGCCGAACGAAGCTTCAAAGTTATCAATAATCCGATTGTCTTCGAGACACAATAGACGCGAAATTTTACGGCTTGGTTTTTAGTACATTCATGTAACGAAGTTCTATCCGCATGGTGCGAATGCCGGCGGGTTAATTCGATACGGTCTGTGCCTAAAATTTGACGCCTTAGTACATGGCGCCCCATGTCTTAAGATGCACAATATTTTCTAGTGCTGTTATGTGTTATGCTTGTATGTCTGTAAAATAATAGCCTGTAAATTCAAATTATGCAAGTGTAGCTGATGTTGAGAGGTAGATAAATAGGCTTCTATTTAACAATGCAAGGGTGAACATCTCGACCCTTGTCGGCCTGGCATTGTGGCTCTTAGGCAGAAAAACAATGCACTCATTTACCATTGCAAAAGTGGCTGCTTCTGCAACGCAGCCAAGCAGGGGTTTTCAATCACCCCAGTCAGAGAAGTCTCTGGGATTTAGGAACACCACTTTAGAGTTGGCATGGTAGTTTGAGAAGCAGCAGTCTGATACCATAGACCAACTTGATTAAATTAATTTAGGGAGTATTGTGTGCTGTACCAGCATTTTCTTGGTTGTTAACAGCCCAGTCTAGCTCCTATACAGGGAGTGCAGAATTATTAGGCAAATGAGTATTTTGACCACATCATCCTCTTTATGCATGTTGTCTTACTCCAAGCTGTATAGGCTCGAAAGCCTACTACCAATTAAGCATATTAGGTGATGTGCATCTCTGTAATGAGAAGGGGTGTGGTCTAATGACATCAACACCCTATATCAGGTGTGCATAATTATTAGGCAACTTTCTTTACTTTGGCAAAATGGGTCAAAAGAAGGACTTGACAGGCTCAGAAAAGTCAAAAATAGTGAGATATCTTGCAGAGGGATGCAGCACTCTTAAAATTGCAAAGCTTCTGAAGCGTGATCATCGAACAATCAAGCGTTTCATTCAAAATAGTCAACAGGGTCGCAAGAAGCGTGTGGAAAAACCAAGGCGCAAAATAACTGCCCATGAACTGAGAAAAGTCAAGCATGCAGCTGCCAAGATGCCACTTGCCACCAGTTTGGCCATATTTCAGAGCTGCAACATCACTGGAGTGCCCAAAAGCACAAGGTGTGCAATACTCAGAGACATGGCCAAGGTAAGAAAGGCTGAAAGACGACCACCACTGAACAAGACACACAAGCTGAAACGTCAAGACTGGGCCAAGAAATATCTCAAGAATGATTTTTCTAAGGTTTTATGGACTGATGAAATGAGAGTGAGTCTTGATGGGCCAGATGGATGGGCCCGTGGCTGGATTGGTAAAGGGCAGAGAGCTCCAGTCCGACTCAGACGCCAGCAAGGTGGAGGTGGAGTACTGGTTTGGGCTGGTATCATCAAAGATGAGCTTGTGGGTCCTTTTCGGGTTGAGGATGGAGTCAAGCTCAACTCCCAGTCCTACTGCCAGTTTCTGGAAGACACCTTCTTCAAGCAGTGGTACAGGAAGAAGTCTGCATCCTTCAAGAAAAACATGATTTTCATGCAGGACAATGCTCCATCACACGCGTCCAAGT